>NW_026262712.1:19027494-19142480 GCF_021869535.1 Mytilus californianus | reverse complement strand
TCATAGGCCGATGCGGCTTCTCCGAGGCAGGGGCTTAAACTTTTTGTCCAAGCCTCCTACCTGGCTGAGAAAAATTCATAGGCCGATGCGGCTTCTCCGAAGCAGGGGCTTAAACTTTTTGTCCAAGCCTCCCACCTGGCTGAGAAAAATTCATAGGCCGATGCGGCTTCTCCGAAGCAGGGGCTTAAACTTTTTGTGCAAGCCTCCTACCTGGCTGAGAAAATTTCATAGGCCGATGCGGCTTTTCCGAAGCAGGGGCTTAAACTTTTTGTCCAAGCCTCCTACCTGGCTGAGAAAAATTCATAGGCCGATGCGGCTTCTCCGAAGGAAGAGGCTTAAACTTTTTGTCCAAGCCTCCAACCTGGCTGAGAAAAATTCATAGGCCGATGCGGCTTCTCCGAAGCAGGGGCTTAAACTTTTTATCCAAGCCTCCTACCTGGCTGAGAAAAATTCAAAGGCCGATACGGCTTCTCCGAAGCAAGAGGCTAAACTTTTTCTCCAAGCCTCCTACCTGGCTGAGAAAATTTCATAGGCCGATGCGGCTTCTCCGAAGCAAGAGGCTTAAACTTTTTGTCCAAGCCTCCAACCTGGCTGAGAAAAATTCATAGGCCGATGCGGCTTCTCCGAAGCAAGAGGCTTAAACTTTTTGGCCAAGCCTCCTACCTGGCTGAGAAAAATTCATAGGCCGATGCGGCTTCTCCGAAGCAGGGGCTTAAACTTTTTATCCAAGCCTCCTACCTGGCTGAGAAAAATTCAAAGGCCGATACGGCTTCTCCGAAGCAAGAGGCTAAACTTTTTGTCCAAGCCTCCTACCAGGCTGAGAAAATTTCATAGGCCGATGCGGCTTCTCCAAAGAAAGAGGCTTAAACTTTTCGTCCAAGCCTCCTACCTGGCTGAGAAAAATTCATAGGCCGATGCGGCTTCTCCGAAGCAAGAGGCTTAAACTTTTTGTCCAAGCCTCCGACCTGGCTGAGAAAAATTCATAGGCCGATGCAGCTTCTCCGAAGCAGGGGATTAAACTGTTTGTCCAAGCCTCCTACCTGGCTGAGAAAAATTCATAGGCCGATGCGGCTTCTCCGAAGCAGGGGCTTAAACTTTTTGTCCAAGCCTCCTATCTGGCTGAGAAAAATTCATAGGCCGATGCGGCTTCTCCGAAGCAGGGGCTTAAACTTTTTGTCCAAGCCTCCTACCAGGCTGAGAAAAATTCATAGGCCGATGCGGCTTCTCCGAAGCAAGAGGCTTAAACTTTTTGTCCAAGCCTCCTACCTGGCTGAGAAAAATTCATAGGCCGATGCGGCTTCTCCGAAGCAGGGGCTTAAACTTTTTGTCCAAGCCTCCCACCTGGCTGAGAAAAATTCATAGGCCGATGCGGCTTCTCCGAAGCAGGGGCTTAAACTTTTTGTCCAAGCCTCCTACCAGGCTGAGAAAATTTCATAGGCCGATGCGGCTTCTCCGAAGCAAGAGGCTTAAACTTTTTGTCCAAGCCTCCAACCAGGCTGAGAAAATTTCATAGGCCGATGCGTCTTCTCCGAAGCAAGAGGCTTAAACTTTTTGTCCAAGCCTCCTACCAGGCTGAGAAAATTTCATAGGCCGATGCGGCTTCTCCGAAGCAAGAGGCTTAAACTTTTTGTCCAAGCCTCCTACCAGGCTGAGAAAATTTCATAGGCCGATGCGGCTTCTCCGAAGCAAGAAAGAGGCTTAAACTTTTTGTCCAAGCCTCCAACCAGGCTGAGAAAATTTCATAGGCCGATGCGGCTTCTCCGAAGCAAGAGGCTTAAACTTTTTGTCCAAGCCTCCTACCAGGCTGAGAAATATTCATAGGCCGATGCGGCTTCTCCGAAGCAAGAGGCTTAAACTTTTTGTCCAAGCCTCCTACCAGGCTGAGAAAATTTCATAGGCCGATGCGGCTTCTCCGAAGCAAGAAAGAGGCTTAAACTTTTTGTCCAAGCCTCTTACCTGGCTGAGAAAAATTCATAGGCCGATGCGGCTTCTCCGAAGCATGAGGCTTAAACTTTTTGTCCAAGCCTCCTACCAGGCTGAGAAAAATTCATAGGCCGATGCGGCTTCTCCGAAGCAAGAGGCTTAAACTTTTTGTCCAAGCCTCCTACCAGGCTGAGAAAATTTCATAGGCCGATGCGGCTTCTCCGAAGCAAGAGGCTTAAACTTTTTGTCCAAGCCTCCTACCTGGCTGAGAAAAATTCATATGCCCATGCGGCTTCTCCGAAGCAAGAGGCTTAAACTTTTTGTCCAAGCCTCCTACCAGGCTGAGAAAAATTCATAGGCCGATGCGGCTTCTCCGAAGCAAGAGGCTTAAACTTTTTGTCCAAGCCTCCTACCTGGCTGAGAAAAATTCATAGGCCCATACGGCTTCTCCGAAGCAAGAGGCTAAAACATTTTGTCCAAGCCTCCTACCAGGCTGAGAAAATTTCATAGGCCGATGCGGCTACTCCGAAGCAAGAGGCTTAAACTTTTCGTCCAAGCCTCCTACCAGGCTGAGAAAATTTCATAGGCCGATGCGGCTTCTCCGAAGCAAGAGGCTTAAACTTTTCGTCCAAGCCTCCTACCTGGCTGAGAAAAATTCATAGGCCGATGCGGCTTCTCCGAAGCAAGAGGCTTAAACTTTTTGTCCAAGCCTCCTACCAGGCTGAGAAAATTTCATAGGCCGATGCGGCTTCTCCGATGCAAGAGGCTAAAACTTTTTGTCCAAGCCTCCTACCTGACTGCGAAAAATTCATAGGCCGATGCGGCTTCTCCGAGGCAGGGGCTTAAACTTTTTGTCCCAGCCTCCTACCTGGCTGAGAAAAATTCATAGGCCGATGCGGCTTATCCGAAGCAGGGGCTTAAACTTTTTGTCCAAGCCTCCCACCTGGCTGAGAAAAATTCATAGGCCGATGCGGCTTCTCCGAAGCAGGGGCTTAAACTTTTTATCCAAGCCTCCTACCTGGCTTAGAAAAATTCAAAGGCCGATACGGCTTCTCCGAAGCAAGAGGCTAAACTTTTTCTCCAAGCCTCCTACCTGGTTGAGAAAATTTCATAGGCCGATGCGGTTTCTCCGAAGCAAGAGGCTTAAACTTTTTGTCCAAGCCTCCAACCTGGCTTTGAAAAATTCATAGGCCGATGCGGCTTCTCCGAAGCAAGAGGCTTAAACTTTTTGTCCAAGCCTCCTACCATGCTGAGAAAATTTCATAGGCCGATGCGGCTCCTCCGAAGCAAGAGGCTTAAATTTTTTGTCCAAGCCTCCAACCTGGCTGAGAAAAATTCATAGGCCGATGCGGCTTCTCCGAAGCAAGAGGCTCAAACTTTTTGTCCAAGCCTCCTACCAGGCTGAGAAAATTTCATAGGCCGATGCGGCTTCTCCGAAGCAAGAGGCTTAAACTTTTTGTCCCAGCCTCCTACCTGGCTGAGAAAAATTCATAGGCCGATGCGGCTTCTCCGAAGCAGGGGCTTAAACTTTTTGTCCAAGCCTCCCACCTGGCTGAGAAAAAAATCATAGCCCGATGCGGCTTCTCCGAAGCAGGGGCTTAAACTTTTTGTCCAAGCCTCCTACCAGGCTGAGAAAATTTCATAGGCCGATGCGGCTTCTCCGAAGCAGGGGCTTAAACTTTTTGTCCAAGCCTCCTACCTGGCTGAGAAAATTTCATAGGCCGATGCGGCTTCTCCGAAGCAAGAGGCTTAAACTTTTTGTCCAAGCCTCCTACCTGGCTGAGAAAAATTCATAGGCCGATGCGGCTTCTCCGAAGCAAGAGGCTTAAACTTTTTGTCCAAGCCTCCTACCAGGCTGAGAAAATTTCATAGGCCGATGCGGCTTCTCCAAAGCAAGAGGCTTAAACTTTTCGTCCAAGCCTCCTACCTGGCTGAGAAAAATTCATAGGCCGATGCGGCTTCTCCGAAGCAAGAGGCTTAAACTTTTTGTCCAAGCCTCCTACCTGGCTGAGAAAATTTCATAGGCCGATGCGGCTTCTCCGAAGCAAGAGGCTTAAACTTTTTGTTCAAGCCTCCAACCTGGCTGAGAAAAATTCATAGGCCGATGCGGCTTCTCCGAAGCAAGAGGCTTAAACTTTTTGTCCAAGCCTCCTACCTGGCTGAGAAAATTTCATAGGCCGATGTGGCTTCTCCGAAGCAAGAGGCTTAAACTTTTTGTCCAAGCCTCCGACCTGGCTGAGAAAAATTCATTGGCCGATGCGGCTTCTCCGAAGCAGGGGCTTAAACTTTTTGTCCAAGCCTCCTACCTGGCTGAGAAAATTTCATAGGCCGATGCGGCTTCTCCGAAGCAGGGGCTTAAACTTTTTGTCCAAGCCTCCTACCAGGCTGCGAATAATTCATAGGCCGATGCGGCTTCCCCGAAGCAAGAGGCTTAAACTTTTTGTCCAAGCCTCCTACCTGGCTGAGAAAAATTCATAGGCCGATGCGGCTTCTCCGAAGTAAGAGGCTTAAACTTTTTGTCCAAGCCTCCTACCTGGCTGAGAAAATTTCATAGGCCAATGCGGCTCCTCCGAAGCAAGAGTCTTAAACTTTTTGTCCAAGCCTCCTACTAGGCTGAGAAAACTTCATAGGCCGATGCGGCTTCTCCGAAGCAAGAGGCTTAAACTTTTTGTCCAAGCCTCCTACCAGGCTGAGAAAATTTCATAGGCCGATGCGGCTTCTCCGAAGCAAGAGGCTTAAACTTTTTGTCCAAGCCTCCAACCAGGCTGAGAAAATTTCATAGGCCGATGCGGCTTCTCCGAAGCAAGAGGCTTAACTTTTTTGTCCAAGCCTCCTACCTGGCTGAGAAAATTTCATAGGCCGATGCGGCTTCTCCGAAGCAAGAAACTTAAACTTTTTGTCCAAGCCTCCTACCAGGCTGAGAAAATTTCATAGGCCGATGCGGCTTCTCCGAAGCAAGAAAGAGGCTTAAACTTTTTGTCCAAGCCTCTTACTTGGCTGAGAAAAATTCCTAGGCCGATGCGGCTTCTCCGAAGCATGAGGCTTAAACTTTTTGTCCAAGCCTCCTACCAGGCTGAGAAAAATTCATAGGCCGATGCGGCTTCTCCGAAGCAAGAGGCTTAAACTTTTTGTCCAAGCCTCCTACCTGGCTGAGAAAATTTCATAGGCCGATGCGGCTTCTCCGAAGCAAGAAAGAGGCTTAAACTTTTTGTCCAAGCCTCTTACCTGGCTGAGAAAAATTCATAGGCCGATGCGGCTTCTCCGAAGCATGAGGCTTAAACTTTTTGTCCAAGCCTCCTACCAGGCTGAGAAAAATTCATAGCCCGATGCGGCTTCTCCGAAGCAAGAGGCTTAAACTTTTTGTCCAAGCCTCCTACCAGGCTGAGAAAATTTCATAGGCCGATGCGGCTTCTCCGAAGCAAGAGGCTTAAACTTTTTGTCCAAGCCTCCTACCTGCTGAGAAAAATTCATAGGCCCATGCGGCTTCTCCGAAGCAAGAGGCTTAAACGTTTTGTCCAAGCCTCCTATCTGGCTGAGAAAAATTCATAGGCCCATGCGGCTTCTCCGAAGCAAGAGGCTTAAACTTTTTGTCCAAGCCTCCTACCTGGCTGAGAAAAATTCATAGGCCCATACGGCTTCTCCGAAGCAAGAGGCTAAAACATTTTGTCCAAGCCTCCTACCAGGCTGAGAAAATTTCATAGGCCGATGCGGCTACTCCGAAGCAAGAGGCTTAAACTTTTCGTCCAAGCCTCCTACCAGGCTGAGAAAATTTCATAGGCCGATGCGGCTTCTCCGAAGCAAGAGGCTTAAACTTTTCGTCCAAGCCTCCTACCTGGCTGAGAAAAATTCATAGGCCGATGCGGCTTCTCCGAAGCAAGAGGCTTAAACTTTTTGTCCAAGCCTCCTACCAGGCTGAGAAAATTTCATAGGCCGATGCGGCTTCTCCGATGCAAGAGGCTAAAACTTTTTGTCCAAGCCTCCTACCTGACTGCGAAAAATTCATAGGCCGATGCGGCTTCTCCGAGGCAGGGGCTTAAACTTTTTGTCCAAGCCTCCTACCTGGCTGAGAAAATTTCATAGGCCGATGCGGCTCCTCCGAAGCAAGAGGCTTAAACTTTTTGTCCAAGCCTCCTACCTGGCTGAGAAAAATTCATAGGCCCATGCGGCTTCTCCGAAGCAAGAGGCTTAAACTTTTTGTCCAAGCCTCCTACCTGGCTGAGAAAATTTCATAGGCCGATGCGGCTTCTCCGAAGCAAGAGGCTTAAACATTTTGTCCAAGCCTCCTACCAGGCTGAGAAAATTTCATAGGCCGATGCGGCTTCTCCGAAGCAAGAGGCTTAAACTTTTTGTCCAAGACTCCAACCTGGCTGAGAAAATTTTATGGCCGATGCGGCTTCTCCGAAGCAAGAGGCTTAAACTTTTTGTCCAAGCCTCCTACCAGGCTGAGAAAATTTCATACGCCGATGCGGCTTCTCCGAAGCAAGAGGCTTAAACTTTTTGTCCAAGCCTCCTACCAGGTTCAGAAAATTTCATAGGCCGATGCAGCTTCTCCGAAGCAAGAGGCTTAAACTTTTTGTCCAAGCCTCCGACCAGGCTGAGAAAATTTCATAGGCCGATGCGGCTTCTCCGAAGCAAGAGGCTTAAACTTTTTGTCCAAGCCTCCGACCAGGCTGAGAAAATTTCATAAGCCGATGCGGCTGCTCCGAAGCAAGAGGCTTAAACTTTTTGTCCAAGCCTCCGACCTGGCTGAGAAAAATTCATAGGCCGATGCGGCTTCTCCGAAGCAGGGGATTAAACTGTTTGTCCAAGCCTCCTACCTGGCTGAGAAAAATTCATAGGCCGATGCGGCTTCTCCGAAGCAGGGGCTTAAACTTTTTGTCCAAGCCTCCTACCTGGCTGAGAAAATTTCAAAGGCCGATGCGGCTTCTCCGAAGCAGGGGCTTAAACTTTTTGTCCAAGCCTCCTACCAGGCTGAGAAAAATTCATAGGCCGATGCGGCTTCTCCGAAGCAAGAGGCTTAAACTTTTTGTCCAAGCCTCCTACCTGGCTGAGAAAAATTCATAGGCCGATGCGGCTTCTCCGAAGCAGGGGCTTAAACTTTTTGTCCAAGCCTCCCACCTGGCTGAGAAAAATTCATAGGCCGATGCGGCTTCTCCGAAGCAGGGGCTTAAACTTTTTGTCCAAGCCTCCTACCAGGCTGAGAAAATTTCATAGGCCGATGCGGCTTCTCCGAAGCAAGAGGCTTAAACTTTTTGTCCAAGCCTCCAACCAGGCTGAGAAAATTTCATAGGCCGATGCGGCTTCTCCGAAGCAAGAGGCTTAAACTTTTTGTCCAAGCCTCCTACCAGGCTGAGAAAATTTCATAGGCCGATGCGGCTTCTCCGAAGCAAGAGGCTTAAACTTTTTGTCCAAGCCTTCTTCCAGGCTGAGAAAATTTCATAGGCCGATGCGGCTTCTCCGAAGCAAGAAAGAGGCTTAAACTTTTTGTCCAAGCCTCTTACCTGGCTGAGAAAAATTCGTAGGCCGATGCGGCTTCTCCGAAGCATGAGGCTTAAACTTTTTGTCCAAGCCTCCTACCAGGCTGAGAAAAATTCATAGGCCGATGCGGCTTCTCCGAAGCAAGAGGCTTAAACTTTTTGTCCAAGCCTCCTACCAGGCTGAGAAAATTTCATAGGCCGATGCGGCTTCTCCGAAGCAAGAGGCTTAAACTTTTTGTCCAAGCCTCCTACCTGGCTGAGAAAATTTCATAGGCCGATGCGGCTTTTCCGAAGCAGGGGCTTAAACTTTTTGTCCAAGCCTCCTACCTGGCTGAGAAAAATTCATAGGCCGATGCGGCTTATCCGAAGCAAGAGGCTTAAACTTTTTGTCCAAGCCTCCAACCTGGCTGAGAAAAATTCATAGGCCGATGCGGCTTCTCCGAAGCAGGGGCTTAAACTTTTTGTCCAAGCCTCCTACCAGGCTGAGAATAATTCATAGGCCGATGCGGCTTCTCCGAAGCAAGAGGCTTAAACTTTTTGTCCAAGCCTCCTACCTGGCTGAGAAAAATTCATAGGCCGATGCGGCTTCTCCGAAGTAAGAGGCTTAAACTTTTTGTCCAAGCCTCCTACCTGGCTGAGAAAATTTCATAGGCCAATGCGGCTCCTCCGAAGCAAGAGTCTTAAACTTTTTGTCCAAGCCTCCTACTAGGCTGAGAAAACTTCATAGGCCGATGCGGCTTCTCCGAAGCAAGAGGCTTAAACTTTTTGTCCAAGCCTCCTACCAGGCTGAGAAAATTTCATAGGCCGATGCGGCTTCTCCGAAGCAAGAAAGAGGCTTAAACTTTTTGTCCAAGCCTCTTACCTGGCTGAGAAAAATTCATAGGCCGCTGCGGCTTCTCCGAAGCAAGAGGCTTAAACTTTTTGTCCAAGCCTCCTACCTGGCTGAGAAAAATTCATAGGCCGATGCGGCTTCTCCGAAGCAGGGGCTTAAACTTTTTGTCCAAGCCTCCCACCTGGCTGAGAAAAATTCATAGGCCGATGCGGCTTCTCCGAAGCAGGGGCTTAAACTTTTTGTCCAAGCCTCCTACCAGGCTGAGAAAATTTCATAGGCCGATGCGGCTTCTCCGAAGCAAGAGGCTTAAACTTTTTGTCCAAGCCTCCTACCTGGCTGTGAAAATTTCATAGGCCGATGCGGCTTCTCCGAAGCAAGAGGCTTAAACTTTTTGTCCAAGCCTCCTACCTGGCTGAGAAAAATTCATAGGCCCATGCGGCTTCTCCGAAGCAAGAGGCTTAAACTTTTTGTCCAAGCCTCCTACCTGGCTGAGAAAATTTCATAGGCCGATGCGGCTTCTCCGAAGCAAGAGGCTTAAACATTTTGTCCAAGCCTCCTACCAGGCTGAGAAAATTTCATAGGCCGATGCGGCTTCTCCGAAGCAAGAGGCTTAAACTTTTTGTCCAAGCCTCCAACCTGGCTGAGAAAATTTCATAGGCCGATGCGGCTTCTCCGAAGCAAGAGGCTTAAACTTTTTGTCCAAGCCTCCTACCAGGCTGAGAAAATTTCATACGCCGATGCGGCTTCTCCGAAGCAAGAGGCTTAAACTTTTTGTCCAAGCCTCCTACCAGGTTCAGAAAATTTCATAGGCCGATGCGGCTTCTCCGAAGCAAGAGGCTTAAACTTTTTGTCCAAGCCTCCGACCAGGCTGAGAAAATTTCATAGGCCGATGCGGCTTCTCCGAAGCAAGAGGCTTAAACTTTTTGTCCAAGCCTCCGACCAGGCTGAGAAAATTTCATAGGCCGATGCGGCTTCTCCGAAGCAAGAGGCTTAAACTTTTTGTCCAAGCCTCCTACCAGGCTGAGAAAATTTCATAGGCCGATGCGGCTCCTCCGAAGCAAGAGGCTTAATCTTTTTGTCCAAGCCTCCTACCAGGCTGAGAAAAATTCATAGGCCGATGCGGCTTCTCCAAAGCAGGGGCTTACTAGTAAACTTTTTGTCCAAGCCTCCTACCAGGCTGAGAAAATTTCATAGGCCGATGCGGCTTCTCCGAAGCAAGAGGCTTAAACTTTTTGTCCAAGCCTCCTACCAGGCTGAGAAAATTTCATAGGCCGATGCGGCTTCTCCGAAGCAAGAGGCTTAAACTTTTTGTCCAAGCCTCCTACCTGGCTGAGAAAATTTCATAGGCCGATGCGGCTTCTCCGAAGCAAGAGGCTTAAACTTTTTGTCCAAGCCTCCTACCTGGCTGAGAAAAATTCATAGGCCGATGCGGCTTCTCCGAAGCAGGGGCTTAAACTTTTTGTCCAAGCCTCCCACCTGGCTGAGAAAAATTCATAGGCCGATGCGGCTTCTCCGAAGCAGGGGCTTAAACTTTTTGTGCAAGCCTCCTACCTGGCTGAGA
This sequence comes from Mytilus californianus, assembly GCF_021869535.1. NCBI lineage: Eukaryota > Metazoa > Mollusca > Bivalvia > Mytilida > Mytilidae > Mytilus > Mytilus californianus. The sequence goes on along the minus strand of NW_026262712.1, from coordinate 19,132,687 downwards.
AAATTTCATAGGCCGATGCGGCTTTTCCGAAGCAGGGGCTTAAACTTTTTGTCCAAGCCTCCTACTAGGCTGAGAAAAATTCATAGGCCGATGCGGCTTATCCGAAGCAAGAGGCTTAAACTTTTTGTCCAAGCCTCCAACCTGGCTGAGAAAAATTCATAGGCCGATGCGGCTTCTCCGAAGCAGGGGCTTAAACTTTTTGTCCAAGCCTCTTACCAGGCTGAGAATAATTCATAGGCCGATGCGGCTTCTCCGAAGCAAGAGGCTTAAACTTTTTGTCCAAGCCTCCTACCTGGCTGAGAAAAATTCATAGGCCGATGCGGCTTCTCCGAAGTAAGAGGCTTAAACTTTTTGTCCAAGCCTCCTACCTGGCTGAGAAAATTTCATAGGCCAATGCGGCTCCTCCGAAGCAAGAGTCTTAAACTTTTTGTCCAAGCCTCCTACTAGGCTGAGAAAACTTCATAGGCCGATGCGGCTTCTCCGAAGCAAGAGGCTTAAACTTTTTGTCCAAGCCTCCTACCAGGCTGAGAAAATTTCATAGGCCGATGCGGCTTCTCCGAAGCAAGAAAGAGGCTTAAACTTTTTGTCCAAGCCTCTTACCTGGCTGAGAAAAATTCATAGGCCGATGCGGCTTCTCCGAAGCAAGAGGCTTAAACTTTTTGTCCAAGCCTCCTACCTGGCTGAGAAAAATTCATAGGCCGATGCGGCTTCTCCGAAGCAGGGGCTTAAACTTTTTGTCCAAGCCTCCCACCTGGCTGAGAAAAATTCATAGGCCGATGCGGCTTCTCCGAAGCAGGGGCTTAAACTTTTTGTCCAAGCCTCCTACCAGGCTGAGAAAATTTCATAGGCCGATGCGGCTTCTCCGAAGCAAGAGGCTTAAACTTTTTGTCCAAGCCTCCTACCTGGCTGAGAAAATTTCATAGGCCGATGCGGCTTCTCCGAAGCAAGAGGCTTAAACTTTTTGTCCAAGCCTACTACCTGGCTGAGAAAAATTCATAGGCCCATGCGGCTTCTCCGAAGCAAGAGGCTTAAACTTTTTGTCCAAGCCTCCTACCTGGCTGAGAAAATTTCATAGGCCGATGCGGCTTCTCCGAAGCAAGAGGCTTAAACATTTTGTCCAAGCCTCCTACCAGGCTGAGAAAATTTCATAGGCCGATGCGGCTTCTCCGAAGCAAGAGGCTTAAACTTTTTGTCCAAGCCTCCAACCTGGCTGAGAAAATTTCATAGGCCGATGCGGCTTCTCCGAAGCAAGAGGCTTAAACTTTTTGTCCAAGCCTCCTACCAGGCTGAGAAAATTTCATACGCCGATGCGGCTTCTCCGAAGCAAGAGGCTTAAACTTTTTGTCCAAGCCTCCTACCAGGTTCAGAAAATTTCATAGGCCGATGCGGCTTCTCCGAAGCAAGAGGCTTAAACTTTTTGTCCAAGCCTCCGACCAGGCTGAGAAAATTTCATAGGCCGATGCGGCTTCTCCGAAGCAAGAGGCTTAAACTTTTTGTCCAAGCCTCCGACCAGGCTGAGAAAATTTCATAGGCCGATGCGGCTTCTCCGAAGCAAGAGGCTTAAACTTTTTGTCCAAGCCTCCTACCAGGCTGAGAAAATTTCATAGGCCGATGCGGCTCCTCCGAAGCAAGAGGCTTAATCTTTTTGTCCAAGCCTCCTACCAGGCTGAGAAAAATTCATAGGCCGATGCGGCTTCTCCAAAGCAGGGGCTTACTAGTAAACTTTTTGTCCAAGCCTCCTACCAGGCTGAGAAAATTTCATAGGCCGATGCGGCTTCTCCGAAGCAAGAGGCTTAAACTTTTTGTCCAAGCCTCCTACCAGGCTGAGAAAATTTCATAGGCCGATGCGGCTTCTCCGAAGCAAGAGGCTTAAACTTTTTGTCCAAGCCTCCTACCTGGCTGAGAAAATTTCATAGGCCGATGCGGCTTCTCCGAAGCAAGAGGCTTAAACTTTTTGTCCAAGCCTCCTACCTGGCTGAGAAAAATTCATAGGCCGATGCGGCTTCTCCGAAGCAGGGGCTTAAACTTTTTGTCCAAGCCTCCCACCTGGCTGAGAAAAATTCATAGGCCGATGCGGCTTCTCCGAAGCAGGGGCTTAAACTTTTTGTGCAAGCCTCCTACCTGGCTGAGAAAATTTCATAGGCCGATGCGGCTTTTCCGAAGCAGGGGCTTAAACTTTTTGTCCAAGCCTCCTACCAGGCTGAGAAAATTTCATAGGCCGATGCGGCTTCTCCGAAGCAAGAAAGAGGCTTAAACTTTTTGTCCAAGCCTCTTACCTGGCTGAGAAAAATTCATAGGCCGATGCGGCTTCTCCGAAGCAAGAGGCTTAAACTTTTTGTCCAAGCCTCCTACCTGGCTGAGAAAAATTCATAGGCCGATGCGGCTTCTCCGAAGCAGGGGCTTAAACTTTTTGTACAAGCCTCCCACCTGGCTGAGAAAAATTCATAGGCCGATGCGGCTTCTCCGAAGCAGGGGCTTAAATTTTTTGTCCAAGCCTCCTACCAGGCTGAGAAAATTTCATAGGCCGATGCGGCTTCTCCGAAGCAAGAGGCTTAAACTTTTTGTCCAAGCCTCCAACCAGGCTGAGAAAATTTCATAGGCCGATGCGGCTTCTCCGAAGCAAGAGGCTTAAACTTTTTGTCCAAGCCTCCTACCAGGCTGAGAAAATTTCATAGGCCAATGCGGCTTCTCCGAAGCAAGAGGCTTAAACTTTTTGTCCAAGCCTCCTACCAGGCTGAGAAAATTTCATAGGCCGATGCGGCTTCTCCGAAGCAAGAAAGAGGCTTAAACTTTTTGTCCAAGCCTCTTACCTGGCTGAGAAAAATTCATAGGCCGATGCGGCTTCTCCGAAGCAAGAGGCTTAAACTTTTTGTCCAAGCCTCCTACCAGGCTGAGAAAAATTCATAGGCCGATGCGGCTTCTCCGAAGCAAGAGGCTTAAACTTTTTGTCCAAGCCTCCTACCAGGCTGAGAAAATTTCATAGGCCGATGCGGCTTCTCCGAAGCAAGAGGCTTAAACTTTTTGTCCAAGCCTCCTACCTGGCTGAGAAAAATTCATAGGCCCATGCGGCTTCTCCGAAGCAAGAGGCTTAAACTTTTTGTCCAAGCCTCCTATCTGGCTGAGAAAAATTCATAGGCCCATGCGGCTTCTCCGAAGCAAGAGGCTTAAACTTTTTGTCCAAGCCTCCTACCTGGCTGAGAAAAATTCATAGGCCCATACGGCTTCTCCGAAGCAAGAGACTAAAACATTTTGTCCAAGCCTCCTACCAGGCTGAGAAAATTTCATAGGCCGATGCGGCTACTCCGAAGCAAGAGGCTTAAACTTTTCGTCCAAGCCTCCTACCAGGCTGAGAAAATTTCATAGGCCGATGCGGCTTCTCCGAAGCAAGAGGCTTAAACTTTTCGTCCAAGCCTCCTACCTGGCTGAGAAAAATTCATAGGCCGATGCGGCTTCTCCGAAGCAAGAGGCTTAAACTTTTTGTCCAAGCCTCCTACCAGGCTGAGAAAATTTCATAGGCCGATGCGGCTTCTCCGATGCAAGAGGCTAAAACTTTTTGTCCAAGCCTCCTACCTGGCTGAGAAAAATTCATAGGCCGATGCGGCTTCTCCGAGGCAGGGGCTTAAACTTTTTGTCCAAGCCTCCTACCTGGCTGAGAAAAATTCATAGGCCGATGCGGCTTCTCCGAAGCAGGGGCTTAAACTTTTTGTCCAAGCCTCCCACCTGGCTGAGAAAAATTCATAGGCCGATGCGGCTTCTCCGAAGCAGGGGCTTAAACTTTTTGTCCAAGCCTCCTATCTGGCTGAGAAAATTTCATAGGCCGATGCGGCTTCTCCGAAGCAGGGGCTTAAACTTTTTGTCCAAGCCTCCTACCAGGCTGAGAAAAATTCATAGGCCGATGCGGCTTCTCCGAAGCAAGAGGCTTAAACTTTTTGTCCAAGCCTCCTACCTGGCTGAAAAAAATTCATAGGCCTATGCGGCTTCTCCGAAGCAGGGGCTTAAACTTTTTGTCCAAGCCTCCCACCTGGCTGAGAAAAATTCATAGGCCGATGCGGCTTCTCCGAAGCAGGGGCTTAAACTTTTTGTCCAAGCCTCCTACCAGGCTGAGAAAATTTCATAGGCCGATGCGGCTTCTCCGAAGCAAGAAAGAGGCTTAAACTTTTTGTCCAAGCCTCTTACCTGGCTGAGAAAAATTCATAGGCCGATGCGGCTTCTCCGAAGCAAGAGGCTTAAACTTTTTGTCCAAGCCTCCGACCAGGCTGAGAAAATTTCATAGGCCGATGCGGCTTCTCCGAAGCAAGAGGCTTAAACTTTTTGTCCAAGCCTCCTACCAGGCTGAGAAAATTTCATAGGCCGATGCGGCTTCTCCGAAGCAAGAGGCTTAAACTTTTTGTCCAAGCCTCCTACCAGGCTGAGAAAATTTCATAGGCCGATGCGGCTCCTCCGAAGCAAGAGGCTTAAACTTTTTGTCCAAGGCTTAAACTTTTTGTCCAAGCCTCCTACCAGGCTGAGAAAATTTCATAGGCCGATGCGGCTCCTCCGAAGCAAGAGGCTTAAACTTTTTGTCCAAGCCTCCTACCAGGCTGAGAAAATTTCATAGGCCGATGCGGCTTCTCCGAAGCAAGAGGCTTAAACTTTTTGTCCAAGCCTCCTACCTGGCTGAGAAAAATTCATAGGCCGATGCGGCTTCTCCGAAGCAGGGGCTTAAACTTTTTGTCCAAGCCTCCCACCTGGCTGAGAAAAATTCATAGGCCGATGCGGCTTCTCCGAAGCAGGGGCTTAAACTTTTTGTCCAAGCCTCCTACCAGGCTGAGAAAATTTCATAGGCCGATGCGGCTTCTCCGAAGCAAGAGGCTTAAACTTTTTGTCCAAGCCTCCAACCAGGCTGAGAAAATTTCATAGGCCGATGCGGCTTCTCCGAAGCAAGAGGCTTAAACTTTTTGTCCAAGCCTCCTACCAGGCTGAGAAAATTTCATAGGCCGATGCGGCTTCTCCGAAGCTAGAGGCTTAAACTTTTTGTCCAAGCCTCCTACCAGGCTGAGAAAATTTCATAGGCCGATTCGGCTTCTCCGAAGCAAGAAAGAGGCTTAAACTTTTTGTCCAAGCCTCTTACCTGGCTGAGAAAAATTCATAGGCCGATGCGGCTTCTCCGAAGCATGAGGCTTAAACTTTTTGTCCAAGCCTCCTACCAGGCTGAGAAAAATTCATAGGCCGATGCGGCTTCTCCGAAGCAAGAGGCTTAAACTTTTTGTCCAAGCCTCCTACCAGGCTGAGAAAATTTCATAGGCCGATGCGGCTTCTCCGAAGCAAGAGGCTTAAACTTTTTGTCCAAGCCTCCTACCTGGCTGAGAAAAATTCATAGGCCCATGCGGCTTCTCCGAAGCAAGAAGCTTAAACTTTTTGTCCAAGCCTCCTATCTGGCTGAGAAAAATTCATAGGCCCATGCGGCTTCTCCGAAGCAAGAGGCTTAAACTTTTTGTCCAAGCCTCCTACCTGGCTGAGAAAAATTCATAGGCCCATACGGCTTCTCCGAAGCAAGAGGCTAAAACATTTTGTCCAAGCCTCCTACCAGGCTGAGAAAATTTCATAGGCCGATGCGGCTACTCCGAAGCAAGAGGCTTAAACTTTTCGTCCAAGCCTCCTACCAGGCTGAGAAAATTTCATAGGCCGATGCGGCTTCTCCGAAGCAAGAGGCTTAAACTTTTCGTCCAAGCCTCCTACCTGGCTGAGAAAAATTCATAGGCCGATGCGGCTTCTCCGAAGCAAGAGGCTTAAACTTTTTGTCCAAGCCTCCTACCAGGCTGAGAAAATTTCATAGGCCGATGCGGCTTCTCCGATGCAAGAGGCTAAAACTTTTTGTCCAAGCCTCCTACCTGACTGCGAAAAATTCATAGGCCGATGCGGCTTCTCCGAGGCAGGGGCTTAAACTTTTTGTCCAAGCCTCCTACCTGGCTGAGAAAAATTCATAGGCCGATGCGGCTTCTCCGAAGCAGGGGCTTAAACTTTTTGTCCAAGCCTCCCACCTGGCTGAGAAAAATTCATAGGCCGATGCGGCTTCTCCGAAGCAGGGGCTTAAACTTTTTGTGCAAGCCTCCTACCTGGCTGAGAAAATTTCATAGGCCGATGCGGCTTTTCCGAAGCAGGGGCTTAAACTTTTTGTCCAAGCCTCCTACCTGGCTGAGAAAAATTCATAGGCCGATGCGGCTTCTCCGAAGCAAGAGGCTTAAACTTTTTGTCCAAGCCTCCAACCTGGCTGAGAAAAATTCATAGGCCGATGCGGCTTCTCCGAAGCAGGGGCTTAAACTTTTTATCCAAGCCTCCTACCTGGCTGAGAAAAATTCAAAGGCCGATACGGCTTCTCCGAAACAAGAGGCTAAACTTTTTCTCCAAGCCTCCTACCTGGCTGAGAAAATTTCATAGGCCGATGCGGCTTCTCCGAAGCAAGAGGCTTAAACTTTTTGTCCAAGCCTCCAACCTGGCTGAGAAAAATTCATAGGCCGATGCGGCTTCTCCGAAGCAAGAGGCTTAAACTTTTTGTCCAAGCCTCCTACCAGGCTGAGAAAATTTCATAGGCCGATGCGGCTCCTCCGAAGCAAGAGGCTTAAACTTTTTGTCCAAGCCTCCAACCTGGCTGAGAAAAATTCATAGGCCGATGCGGCTTCTCCGAAGCAAGAGGCTTAAACTTTTTGTCCAAGCCTCCTACCAGGCTGAGAAAATTTCATAGGCCGATGCGGCTTCTCCGAAGCAAGAGGCTTAAACTTTTTGTCCAAGCCTCCTACCTGGCTGAGAAAAATTCATAGGCCGATGCGGCTTCTCCGAAGCAGGGGCTTAAACTTTTTGTCCAAGCCTCCCACCTGGCTGAGAAAAATTCATAGGCCGATGCGGCTTTTCCGAAGCAGGGGCTTAAACTTTTTGTCCAAGCCTCCTACCTGGCTGAGAAAATTTCATAGGCCGATGCGGCTTCTCCGAAGCAGTGGCTTAAACTTTTTGTACAAGCCTCTTACCAGGCTGAGAAAATTTCACAGGCGTATGCGGCTTCTCCGAAGCAAGAGGCTGAAACTTTTTGTCCAAGCCTCCTACCTGGCTGAGAAAAATTCATAGGCCGATGCGGCTTCTCCGAAGCAGGGGCTTAAACTTTTTGTCCAAGCCTCCCACCTGGCTGAGAAAAAAATCATAGCCCGATGCGGCTTCTCCGAAGCAGGGGCTTAAACTTTTTGTCCAAGCCTCCTACCAGGCTGAGAAAATTTCATAGGCCGATGCGGCTTCTCCGAAGCAGGGGCTTAAACTTTTTGTCCAAGCCTCCTACCTGGCTGAGAAAATTTCATAGGCCGATGCGGCTTCTCCGAAGCAAGAGGCTTAAACTTTTTGTCCAAGCCTCCTACCTGGCTGAGAAAAATTCATAGGCCGATGCGGCTTCTCCGAAGCAAGAGGCTTAAACTTTTTGTCCAAGCCTCCTACCAGGCTGAGAAAATTTCATAGGCCGATGCGGCTTCTCCAAAGAAAGAGGCTTAAACTTTTCGTCCAAGCCTCCTACCTGGCTGAGAAAAATTCATAGGCCGATGCGGCTTCTCCGAAGCAAGAGGCTTAAACTTTTTGTCCAAGCCTCCGACCTGGCTGAGAAAAATTCATAGGCCGATGCGGCTTCTCCGAAGCAGGGGATTAAACTGTTTGTCCAAGCCTCCTACCTGGCTGAGAAAAATTCATAGGCCGATGCGGCTTCTCCGAAGCAGGGGCTTAAACTTTTTGTCCAAGCCTCCTACCTGGCTGAGAAAATTTCATAGGCCGATGCGGCTTCTCCGAAGCAGGGGCTTAAACTTTTTGTCCAAGCCTCCTACCAGGCTGAGAAAAATTCATAGGCCGATGCGGCTTCTCCGAAGCAAGAGGCTTAAACTTTTTGTCCAAGCCTCCTACCTGGCTGAAAAAAATTCATAGGCCGATGCGGCTTTTCCGAAGCAGGGGCTTAAACTTTTTGTCCAAGCCTCCCACCTGGCTGAGAAAAATTCATAGGCCGATGCGGCTTCTCCGAAGCAGGGGCTTAAACTTTTTGTCCAAGCCTCCTACCAGGCTGAGAAAATTTCATAGGCCGATGCGGCTTCTCCGAAGCAAGAGGCTTAAACTTTTTGTCCAAGCCTCCAACCAGGCTGAGAAAATTTCATAGGCCGATGCGGCTTCTCCGAAGCAAGAGGCTTAAACTTTTTGTCCAAGCCTCCTACCAGGCTGAGAAAATTTCATAGGCCGATGCGGCTTCTCCGAAGCAAGAGGCTTAAACTTTTTGTCCAAGCCTCCTACCAGGCTGAGAAAATTTCATAGGCCGATGCGGCTTCTCCGAAGCAAGAAAGAGGCTTAAACTTTTTGTCCAAGCCTCCCACCTGGCTGAGAAAAATTCATAGGCCGATGCGGCTTCTCCGAAGCAGGGGCTTAAACTTTTTGTGCAAGCCTCCTACCTGGCTGAGAAAATTTCATAGGCCGATGCGGCTTTTCCGAAGCAGGGGCTTAAACTTTTTGTCCAAGCCTCCTACCTGGCTGAGAAAAATTCATAGGCCGATGCGGCTTCTCCGAAGGAAGAGGCTTAAACTTTTTGTCCAAGCCTCCAACCAGGCTGAGAAAAATTCATAGGCCGATGCGGCTTCTCCGAAGCAGCGGCTTAAACTTTTTATCCAAGCCTCCTACCTGGCTGAGAAAAATTCAAAGGCCGATACGGCTTCTCCGAAGCAAGAGGCTAAACTTTTTCTCCAAGCCTCCTATCTGGCTGAGAAAAATTCATAGGCCCATGCGGCTTCTCCGAAGCAAGAGGCTTAAACTTTTTGTCCAAGCCTCCTACCTGGCTGAGAAAAATTCATAGGCCCATACGGCTTCTCCGAAGCAAGAGGCTAAAACATTTTGTCCAAGCCTCCTACCAGGCTGAGAAAATTTCATAGGCCGATGCGGCTACTCCGAAGCAAGAGGCTTAAACTTTTCGTCCAAGCCTCCTACCAGGCTGAGAAAATTTCATAGGCCGATGCGGCTTCTCCGAAGCAAGAGGCTTAAACTTTTCGTCCAAGCCTCCTACCTGGCTGAGAAAAATTCATAGGCCGATGCGGCTTCTCCGAAGCAAGAGGCTTAAACTTTTTGTCCAAGCCTCCTACCAGGCTGAGAAAATTTCATAGGCCGATGCGGCTTCTCCGATGCAAGAGGCTAAAACTTTTTGTCCAAGCCTCCTACCTGACTGCGAAAAATTCATAGGCCGATGCGGCTTCTCCGAGGCAGGGGCTTAAACTTTTTGTCCTATCCTCCTACCTGGCTGAGAAAAATTCATAGGCCGATGCGGCTTCTCCGAAGCAGGGGCTTAAACTTTTTGTCCAAGCCTCCCACCTGGCTGAGAAAAATTCATAGGCCGATGCGGCTTCTCCGAAGCAGGGGCTTAAACTTTTTGTGCAAGCCTCCTACCTGGCTGAGAAAATTTCATAGGCCGATGCGGCTTTTCCGAAGCAGGGGCTTAAACTTTTTGTCCAAGCCTCCTACCTGGCTGAGAAAAATTCATAGGCCGATGCGGCTTCTCCGAAGGAAGAGGCTTAAACTTTTTGTCCAAGCCTCCAACCAGGCTGAGAAAAATTCATAGGCCGATGCGGCTTCTCCGAAGCAGGGGCTTAAACTTTTTGTCCAAGCCTCCTACCTGGCTGAGAAAAATTCAAAGGCCGATACGGCTTCTCCGAAGCAAGAGGCTAAACTTTTTCTCCAAGCCTCCTACCTGGCTGAGAAAATTTCATAGGCCGATGCGGCTTCTCCGAAGCAAGAGGCTTAAACTTTTTGTCCAAGCCTCCAACCTGGCTGAGAAAAATTCATAGGCCGATGCGGCTTCTCCGAAGCAAGAGGCTTAAACTTTTTGGCCAAGCCTCCTACCTGGCTGAGAAAAATTCATAGGCCGATGCGGCTTCTCCGAAGCAGGGGCTTAAACTTTTTATCCAAGCCTCCTACCTGGCTGAGAAAAATTCAAAGGCCGATACGGCTTCTCCGAAGCAAGAGGCTAAACTTTTTCTCCAAGCCTCCTACCTGGCTGAGAAAATTTCATAGGCCGATGCGGCTTCTCCGAAGCAAGAGGCTTAAACTTTTTGTCCAAGCCTCCCACCTGGCTGAGAAAAATTCATAGGCCGATGCGGCTCCTCCGAAGCAAGAGGCTTAAACTTTTTGTCCAAGCCTCCTACCAGGCTGAGAAAATTTCATAGGCCGATGCGGCTTCTCCAAAGAAACAGGCTTAAACTTTTCGTCCAAGCCTCCTACCTGGCTGAGAAAAATTCATAGGCCGATGCGGCTTCTCCGAAGCAAGAGGCTTAAACTTTTTGTCCAAGCCTCCGACCTGGCTGAGAAAAATTCATAGGCCGATGCGGCTTCTCCGAAGCAGGGGATTAAACTGTTTGTCCAAGCCTCCTACCTGGCTGAGAAAAATTCATAGGCCGATGCGGCTTCTCCGAAGCAGGGGCTTAAACTTTTTGTCCAAGCCTCCTATCTGGCTGAGAAAATTTCATAGGCCGATGCGGCTTCTCCGAAGCAGGGGCTTAAACTTTTTGTCCAAGCCTCCTACCAGGCTGAGAAAAATTCATAGGCCGATGCGGCTTCTCCGAAGCAAGAGGCTTAAACTTTTTGTCCAAGCCTCCTACCTGGCTGAAAAAAATTCATAGGCCTATGCGGCTTCTCCGAAGCAGGGGCTTAAACTTTTTGTCCAAGCCTCCCACCTGGCTGAGAAAAATTCATAGGCCGATGCGGCTTCTCCGAAGCAGGGGCTTAAACTTTTTGTCCAAGCCTCCTACCAGGCTGAGAAAATTTCATAGGCCGATGCGGCTTCTCCGAAGCAAGAGGCTTAAACTTTTTGTCCAAGCCTCCAACCAGGCTGAGAAAATTTCATAGGCCGATGCGGCTTCTCCGAAGCAAGAGGCTTAAACTTTTTGTCCAAGCCTCCTACCAGGCTGAGAAAATTTCATAGGCCGATGCGGCTTCTCCGAAGCAAGAGGCTTAAACTTTTTGTCCAAGCCTCCTACCAGGCTGAGAAAATTTCATAGAACGATGCGGCTTCTCCGAAGCAAGAAAGAGGCTTAAACTTTTTGTCCAAGCCTCTTACCTGGCTGAGAAAAATTCATAGGCCGATGCGGCTTCTCCGAAGCATGAGGCTTAAACTTTTTGTCCAAGCCTCCTACCAGGCTGAGAAAAATTCATAGGCCGATGCGGCTTCTCCGAAGCAAGAGGCTTAAACTTTTTGTCCAAGCCTCCTACCAGGCTGAGAAAATTTCATAGGCCGATGCGGCTTCTCCGAAGCAAGAGGCTTAAACTTTTTGTCCAAGCCTCCTACCTGGCTGAGAAAAATTCATAGGCCCATGCGGCTTCTCCGAAGCAAGAGGCTTAAACTTTTTGTCCAAGCCTCCTATCTGGCTGAGAAAAATTCATAGGGCCATGCGGCTTCTCCGAAGCAAGAGGCTTAAACTTTTTGTCCAAGCCTCCTACCTGGCTGAGAAAAATTCATAGGCCCATACGGCTTCTCCGAAGCAAGAGGCTAAAACATTTTGTCCAAGCCTCCTACCAGGCTGAGAAAATTTCATAGGCCGATGCGGCTACTCCGAAGCAAGAGGCTTAAACTTTTCGTCCAAGCCTCCTACCAGGCTGAGAAAATTTCATAGGCCGATGCGGCTTCTCCGAAGCAAGAGGCTTAAACTTTTCGTCCAAGCCTCCTACCTGGCTGAGAAAAATTCATAGGCCGATGCAGCTTTTCCGAAGCAGGGGCTTAAACTTTTTGTCCAAGCCTCCTACCTGGCTGAGAAAAATTCATAGGCCGATGCGGCTTCTCCGAAGGAAGAGGCTTAAACTTTTTGTCCAAGCCTCCAACCTGGCTGAGAAAAATTCATAGGCCGATGCGGCTTCTCCGAAGCAGGGGCTTAAACTTTTTATCCAAGCCTCCTACCTGGCTGAGAAAAATTCAAAGGCCGATACGGCTTCTCCGAAGCAAGAGGCTAAACTTTTTCTCCAAGCCTCCTACCAGGCTGAGAAAATTTCATAGGCCGATGCGGCTTCTCCGAAGCAAGAGGCTTAAACTTTTTGTCCAAGCCTCCAACCTGGCTGAGAAAAATTCATAGGCCGATGCGGCTTCTCCGAAGCAAGAGGCTTAAACTTTTTGGCCAAGCCTCCTACCTGGCTGAGAAAAATTCATAGGCCGATGCGGCTTCTCCGAAGCAGGGGCTTAAACTTTTTATCCAAGCCTCCTACCTGGCTGAGAAAAATTCAAAGGCCGATACGGCTTCTCCGAAGCAAGAGGCTAAACTTTTTCTCCAAGCCTCCTACCTGGCTGAGAAAATTTCATAGGCCGATGCGGCTTCTCCGAAGCAAGAGGCTTAAACTTTTTGTCCAAGCCTCCAACCTGGCTGAGAAAAATTCATAGGCCGATGCAGCTTCTCCGAAGCAGGGGATTAAACTGTTTGTCCAAGCCTCCTACCTGGCTGAGAAAAATTCATAGGCCGATGCGGCTTCTCCGAAGCAGGGGCTTAAACTTTTTGTCCAAGCCTCCTATCTGGCTGAGAAAATTTCATAGGCCGATGCGGCTTCTCCGAAGCAGGGGCTTAAACTTTTTGTCCAAGCCTCCTACCAGGCTGAGAAAAATTCATAGGCCGATGCGGCTTCTCCGAAGCAAGAGGCTTAAACTTTTTGTCCAAGCCTCCTACCTGGCTGAGAAAAATTCATAGGCCGATGCGGCTTCTCCGAAGCAGGGGCTTAAACTTTTTGTCCAAGCCTCCCACCTGGCTGAGAAAAATTCATAGGCCGATGCGGCTTCTCCGAAGCAGGGGCTTAAACTTTTTGTCCAAGCCTCCTACCAGGCTGAGAAAATTTCATAGGCCGATGCGGCTTCTCCGAAGCAAGAGGCTTAAACTTTTTGTCCAAGCCTCCAACCAGGCTGAGAAAATTTCATAGGCCGATGCGGCTTCTCCGAAGCAAGAGGCTTAAACTTTTTGTCCAAGCCTCCTACCAGGCTGAGAAAATTTCATAGGCCGATGCGGCTTCTCCAAAGCAAGAGGCTTAAACTTTTTGTCCAAGCCTCCTACCAGGCTGAGAAAATTTCATAGGCCGATGCGGCTTCTCCGAAGCAAGAAAGAGGCTTAAACTTTTTGTCCAAGCCTCCAACCAGGCTGAGAAAATTTCATAGGCCGATGCGGCTTCTCCAAAGCAAGAGGCTTAAACTTTTTGTCCAAGCCTCCTACCAGGCTGAGAAAATTTCATAGGCCGATGCGGCTTCTCCGAAGCAAGAGGCTTAAACTTTTTGTCCAAGCCTCCTACCAGGCTGAGAAAATTTCATAGGCCGATGCGGCTTCTCCGAAGCAAGAAAGAGGCTTAAACTTTTTGTCCAAGCCTCTTACCTGGCTGAGAAAAATTCATAGGCCGATGCGGCTTCTCCGAAGCATGAGGCTTAAACTTTTTGTCCAAGCCTCCTACCAGGCTGAGAAAAATTCATAGGCCGATGCGGCTTCTCCGAAGCAAGAGGCTTAAACTTTTTGTCCAAGCCTCCTACCAGGCTGAGAAAATTTCATAGGCCGATGCGGCTTCTCCGAAGCAAGAGGCTTAAACTTTTTGTCCAAGCCTCCTACCTGGCTGAGAAAAATTCATAGGCCCATGCGGCTTCTCCGAAGCAAGAGGTTTAAACTTTTTGTCCAAGCCTCCTATCTGGCTGAGAAAAATTCATAGGCCCATGCGGCTTCTCCGAAGCAAGAGGCTTAAACTTTTTGTCCAAGCCTCCTACCTGGCTGAGAAAAATTCATAGGCCCATACGGCTTCTCCGAAGCAAGAGGCTAAAACATTTTGTCCAAGCCTCCTACCAGGCTGAGAAAATTTCATAGGCCGATGCGGCTACTCCGAAGCAAGAGGCTTAAACTTTTCGTCCAAGCCTCCTACCAGGCTGAGAAAATTTCATAGGCCCATGCGGCTTCTCCGAAGCAAGAGGCTTAAACTTTTCGTCCAAGCCTCCTACCTGGCTGAGAAAAATTCATAGGCCGATGCGGCTTCTCCGAAGCAAGAGGCTTAAACTTTTTGTCCAAGCCTCCTACCAGGCTGAGAAAATTTCATAGGCCGATGCGGCTTCTCCGATGCAAGAGGCTAAAACTTTTTGTCCAAGCCTCCTACCTGACTGCGAAAAATTCATAGGCCGATGCGGCTTCTCTGAGGCAGGGGCTTAAACTTTTTGTCCCAGCCTCCTACCTGGCTGAGAAAAATTCATAGGCCGATGCGGCTTATCCGAAGCAGGTGCTTAAACTTTTTGTCCAAGCCTCCCACCTGGCTGAGAAAAATTCATAGGCCGATGCGGCTTCTCCGAAGCAGGGGCTTAAACTTTTTATCCAAGCCTCCTACCTGGCTTAGAAAAATTCAAAGGCCGATACGGCTTCTCCGAAGCAAGAGGCTAAACTTTTTCTCCAAGCCTCCTACCTGGTTGAGAAAATTTCATAGGCCGATGCGGCTTCTCCGAAGCAAGAGGCTTAAACTTTTTTTCCAAGCCTCCAACCTGGCTGAGAAAAATTCATAGGCCGATGCGGCTTCTCCGAAGCAAGAGGCTTAAACTTTTTGTCCAAGCCTCCTACCATGCTGAGAAAATTTCATAGGCCGATGCGGCTCCTCCGAAGCAAGAGGCTTAAACTTTTTGTCCAAGCCTCCAACCTGGCTGAGAAAAATTCATAGGCCGATGCGGCTTCTCCGAAGCAAGAGGCTTAAACTTTTTGTCCAAGCCTCCTACCAGGCTGAGAAAATTTCATAGGCCGATGCGGCTTCTCCGAAGCAAGAGGCTTAAACTTTTTGTCCCAGCCTCCTACCTGGCTGAGAAAAATTCATAGGCCGATGCGGCTTCTCCGAAGCAGGGGCTTAAACTTTTTGTCCAAGCCTCCCACCTGGCTGAGAAAAAAATCATAGCCCGATGCGGCTTCTCCGAAGCAGGGGCTTAAACTTTTTGTCCAAGCCTCCTACCAGGCTGAGAAAATTTCATAGGCCGATGCGGCTTCTCCGAAGCAGGGGCTTAAACTTTTTGTCCAAGCCTCCTACCAGGCTGAGAAAATTTCATAGGCCGATGCGGCTTCTCCGATGCAAGAGGCTAAAACTTTTTGTCCAAGCCTCCTACCTGGCTGAGAAAATTTCATAGGCCGATGCGGCTTCTCCGAAGCAGGGGCTTAAACTTTTTGTCCAAGCCTCCTACCAGGCTGAGAAAAATTCATAGGCCGATACGGCTTCTCCGAAGCAAGAGGCTTAAACTTTTTGTCCAAGCCTCCTACCAGGCTGAAAAAAATTCATAGGCCGATGCGGCTTCTCCGAAGCAGGGGCTTAAACTTTTTGTCCAAGCCTCCCACCTGGCTGAGAAAAATTCATAGGCCGATGCGGCTTCTCCGAAGCAGGGGCTTAAACTTTTTGTCCAAGCCTCCTACCAGGCTGAGAAAATTTCATAGGCCGATGCGGCTTCTCCGAAGCAAGAGGCTTAAACTTTTTGTCCAAGCCTCCAACCAGGCTGAGAAAATTTCATAGGCCGATGCGGCTTCTCCGAAGCAAGAGGCTTAAACTTTTTGTCCAAGCCTCTTACCTGGCTGAGAAAAATTCATAGGCCGATGCGGCTTCTCCGAAGCATGAGGCTTAAACTTTTTGTCCAAGCCTCCTACCAGGCTGAGAAAAATTCATAGGCCGATGCGGCTTCTCCGAAGCAAGAGGCTTAAACTTTTTGTCCAAGCCTCCTACCTGGCTGAGAAAAATTCATAGGCCCATGCGGCTTCTCCGAAGCAAGAGGCTTAAACTTTTTGTCCAAGCCTCTTACCTGGCTGAGAAAAATTCATAGGCCGATGCGGCTTCTCCGAAGCATGAGGCTTAAACTTTTTGTCCAAGCCTCCTACCAGGCTGAGAAAAATTCATAGGCCGATGCGGCTTCTCCGAAGCAAGAGGCTTAAACTTTTTGTCCAAGCCTCCTACCAGGCTGAGAAAATTTCATAGGCCGATGCGGCTTCTCCGAAGCAAGAGGTTTAAACTTTTTGTCCAAGCCTCCTACCTGGCTGAGAAAAATTCATAGGCCCATGCGGCTTCTCCGAAGCAAGAGGCTTAAACTTTTTGTCCAAGCCTCCTATCTGGCTGAGAAAAATTCATAGGCCCATGCGGCTTCTCCGAAGCAAGAGGCTTAAACTTTTTGTCCAAGCCTCCTACCTGGCTGAGAAAAATTCATAGGCCCATACGGCTTCTCCGAAGCAAGAGGCTAAAACATTTTGTCCAAGCCTCCTACCAGGCTGAGAAAATTTCATAGGCCGATGCGGCTACTCCGAAGCAAGAGGCTTAAACTTTTCGTCCAAGCCTCCTACCAGGCTGAGAAAATTTCATAGGCCGATGCGGCTTCTCCGAAGCAAGAGGCTTAAACTTTTCGTCCAAGCCTCCTACCTGGCTGAGAAAAATTCATAGGCCGATGCGGCTTCTCCGAAGCAAGAGGCTTAAACTTTTTGTCCAAGCCTCCTACCAGGCTGAGAAAATTTCATAGGCCGATGCGGCTTCTCCGATGCAAGAGGCTAAAACTTTTTGTCCAAGCCTCCTACCTGACTGCGAAAAATTCATAGGCCGATGCGGCTTCTCCGAGGCAGGGGCTTAAACTTTTTGTCCAAGCCTCCTACCTGGCTGAGAAAAATTCATAGGCCGATGCGGCTTCTCCGAAGCAGGGGCTTAAACTTTTTGTCCAAGCCTCCCACCTGGCTGAGAAAAATTCATAGGCCGATGCGGCTTCTCCGAAGCAGGGGCTTAAACTTTTTGTGCAAGCCTCCTACCTGGCTGAGAAAATTTCATAGGCCGATGCGGCTTTTCCGAAGCAGGGGCTTAAACTTTTTGTCCAAGCCTCCTACCTGGCTGAGAAAAATTCATAGGCCGATGCGGCTTCTCCGAAGGAAGAGGCTTAAACTTTTTGTCCAAGCCTCCAACCAGGCTGAGAAAAATTCATAGGCCGATGCGGCTTCTCCGAAGCAGGGGCTTAAACTTTTTATCCAAGCCTCCTACCTGGCTGAGAAAAATTCAAAGGCCGATACGGCTTCTCCGAAGCAAGAGGCTAAACTTTTTCTCCAAGCCTCCTACCTGGCTGAGAAAATTTCATAGGCCGATGCGGCTTCTCCGAAGCAAGAGGCTTAAACTTTTTGTCCAAGCCTCCAACCTGGCTGAGAAAAATTCATAGGCCGATGCGGCTTCTCCGAAGCAAGAGGCTTAAACTTTTTGGCCAAGCCTCCTACCTGGCTGAGAAAAATTCATAGGCCGATGCGGCTTCTCCGAAGCAGGGGCTTAAACTTTTTATCCAAGCCTCCTACCTGGCTGAGAAAAATTCAAAGGCCGATACGGCTTCTCCGAAGCAAGAGGCTAAACTTTTTCTCCAAGCCTCCTACCTGGCTGAGAAAATTTCATAGGCCGATGCGGCTTCTCCGAAGCAAGAGGCTTAAACTTTTTGTCCAAGCCTCCCACCTGGCTGAGAAAAATTCATAGGCCGATGCGGCTCCTCCGAAGCAAGAGGCTTAAACTTTTTGTCCAAGCCTCCTACCAGGCTGAGAAAATTTCATAGGCCGATGCGGCTTCTCCAAAGAAAGAGGCTTAAACTTTTCGTCCAAGCCTCCTACCTGGCTGAGAAAAATTCATAGGCCGATGCGGCTTCTCCGAAGCAAGAGGCTTAAACTTTTTGTCCAAGCCTCCGACCTGGCTGAGAAAAATTCATAGGCCGATGCGGCTTCTCCGAAGCAGGGGATTAAACTGTTTGTCCAAGCCTCCTACCTGGCTGAGAAAAATTCATAGGCCGATGCGGCTTCTCCGAAGCAGGGGCTTAAACTTTTTGTCCAAGCCTCCTATCTGGCTGAGAAAATTTCATAGGCCGATGCGGCTTCTCCGAAGCAGGGGCTTAAACTTTTTGTCCAAGCCTCCTACCAGGCTGAGAAAAATTCATAGTCCGATGCGGCTTCTCCGAAGCAAGAGGCTTAAACTTTTTGTCCAAGCCTCCTACCTGGCTGAAAAAAATTCATAGGCCGATGCGGCTTCTCCGAAGCAGGGGCTTAAACTTTTTGTCCAAGCCTCCCACCTGGCTGAGAAAAATTCATAGGCCGATGCGGCTTCTCCGAAGCAGGGGCTTAAACTTTTTGTCCAAGCCTCCTACCAGGCTGAGAAAATTTCATAGGCCGATGCGGCTTCTCCGAAGCAAGAGGCTTAAACTTTTTGTCCAAGCCTCCAACCAGGCTGAGAAAATTTCATAGGCCGATGCGGCTTCTCCGAAGCAAGAGGCTTAAACTTTTTGTCCAAGCCTCCTACCAGGCTGAGAAAATTTCATAGGCCGATGCGGCTTCTCCGAAGCAAGAGGCTTAAACTTTTTGTCCAAGCCTCCTACCAGGCTGAGAAAATTTCATAGGCCGATGCGGCTTCTCCGAAGCAAGAGGCTTAAACTTTTTGTCCAAGCCTCCTACCTGGCTGAGAAAAATTCATAGGCCCATGCGGCTTCTCCGAAGCAAGAGGCTTAAACTTTTTGTCCAAGCCTCCTATCTGGCTGAGAAAAATTCATAGGCCCATGCGGCTTCTCCGAAGCAAGAGGCTTAAACTTTTTGTCCAAGCCTCCTACCTGGCTGAGAAAAATTCATAGGCCCATACGGCTTCTCCGAAGCAAGAGGCTAAAACATTTTGTCCAAGCCTCCTACCAGGCTGAGAAAATTTCATAGGCCGATGCGGCTACTCCGAAGCAAGAGGCTTAAACTTTTCGTCCAAGCCTCCTACCAGGCTGAGAAAATTTCATAGGCCGATGCGGCTACTCCGAAGCAAGAGGCTTAAACTTTTCGTCCAAGCCTCCTACCAGGCTGAGAAAATTTCATAGGCCGATGCGGCTTCTCCGAAGCAAGAGGCTTAAACTTTTCGTCCAAGCCTCCTACCTGGCTGAGAAAATTTCATAGGCCGATGCGGCTTCTCCGATGCAAGAGGCTAAAACTTTTTGTCCAAGCCTCCTACCTGACTGCGAAAAATTCACAGGCCGATGCGGCTTCTCCGAAGCAGGGGCTTAAACTTTTTGTCCAAGCCTCCTACCAGGCTGAGAAAATTTCATAGGCCGATGCGGCTTCTCCGAAGCAAGAGGCTTAAACTTTTTGTCCAAGCCTCCAACCAGGCTGAGAAAATTTCATAGGCCGATGCGGCTTCTCCGAAGCAAGAGGCTTAAACTTTTTGTCCAAGCCTCCTACCAGGCTGAGAAAATTTCATAGGCCGATGCGGCTTCTCCGAAGCAAGAGGCTTAAACTTTTTGTCCAAGCCTCCTACCAGGCTGAGAAAATTTCATAGGCCGATGCGGCTTCTCCGAAGCAAGAAAGAGGCTTAAACTTTTTGTCCAAGCCTCTTACCTGGCTGAGAAAAATTCATAGGCCGATGCGGCTACTCCGAAGCAAGAGGCTTAAACTTTTCGTCCAAGCCTCCTACCAGGCTGAGAAAATTTCATAGGCCGATGCGGCTTCTCCGATGCAAGAGGCTAAAACTTTTTGTCCAAGCCTCCTACCTGACTGCGAAAAATTCATAGGCCGATGCGGCTTCTCCGAGGCAGGGGCTTAAACTTTTTGTCCAAGCCTCCTACCTGGCTGAGAAAAATTCATAGGCCGATGCGGCTTCTCCGAAGCAGGGGCTTAAACTTTTTGTCCAAGCCTCCCACCTGGCTGAGAAAAATTCATAGGCCGATGCGGCTTCTCCGAAGCAGGGGCTTAAACTTTTTGTGCAAGCCTCCTACCTGGCTGAGAAAATTTCATAGGCCGATGCGGCTTTTCCGAAGCAGGGGCTTAAACTTTTTGTCCAAGCCTCCTACCTGGCTGAGAAAAATTCATAGGCCGATGCGGCTTCTCCGAAGGAAGAGGCTTAAACTTTTTGTCCAAGCCTCCAACCAGGCTGAGAAAAATTCATAGGCCGATGCGGCTTCTCCGAAGCAGCGGCTTAAACTTTTTATCCAAGCCTCCTACCTGGCTGAGAAAAATTCAAAGGCCGATACGGCTTCTCCGAAGCAAGAGGCTAAACTTTTTCTCCAAGCCTCCTATCTGGCTGAGAAAAATTCATAGGCCCATGCGGCTTCTCCGAAGCAAGAGGCTTAAACTTTTTGTCCAAGCCTCCTACCTGGCTGAGAAAAATTCATAGGCCCATACGGCTTCTCCGAAGCAAGAGGCTAAAACATTTTGTCCAAGCCTCCTACCAGGCTGAGAAAATTTCATAGGCCGATGCGGCTACTCCGAAGCAAGAGGCTTAAACTTTTCGTCCAAGCCTCCTACCAGGCTGAGAAAATTTCATAGGCCGATGCGGCTTCTCCGAAGCAAGAGGCTTAAACTTTTCGTCCAAGCCTCCTACCTGGCTGAGAAAAATTCATAGGCCGATGCGGCTTCTCCGAAGCAAGAGGCTTAAACTTTTTGTCCAAGCCTCCTACCAGGCTGAGAAAATTTCATAGGCCGATGCGGCTTCTCCGATGCAAGAGGCTAAAACTTTTTGTCCAAGCCTCCTACCTGACTGCGAAAAATTCATAGGCCGATGCGGCTTCTCCGAGGCAGGGGCTTAAACTTTTTGTCCTATCCTCCTACCTGGCTGAGAAAAATTCATAGGCCGATGCGGCTTCTCCGAAGCAGGGGCTTAAACTTTTTGTCCAAGCCTCCCACCTGGCTGAGAAAAATTCATAGGCCGATGCGGCTTCTCCGAAGCAGGGGCTTAAACTTTTTGTGCAAGCCTCCTACCTGGCTGAGAAAATTTCATAGGCCGATGCGGCTTTTCCGAAGCAGGGGCTTAAACTTTTTGTCCAAGCCTCCTACCTGGCTGAGAAAAATTCATAGGCCGATGCGGCTTCTCCGAAGGAAGAGGCTTAAACTTTTTGTCCAAGCCTCCAACCAGGCTGAGAAAAATTCATAGGCCGATGCGGCTTCTCCGAAGCAGGGGCTTAAACTTTTTGTCCAAGCCTCCTACCTGGCTGAGAAAAATTCAAAGGCCGATACGGCTTCTCCGAAGCAAGAGGCTAAACTTTTTCTCCAAGCCTCCTACCTGGCTGAGAAAATTTCATAGGCCGATGCGGCTTCTCCGAAGCAAGAGGCTTAAACTTTTTGTCCAAGCCTCCAACCTGGCTGAGAAAAATTCATAGGCCGATGCGGCTTCTCCGAAGCAAGAGGCTTAAACTTTTTGGCCAAGCCTCCTACCTGGCTGAGAAAAATTCATAGGCCGATGCGGCTTCTCCGAAGCAGGGGCTTAAACTTTTTATCCAAGCCTCCTACCTGGCTGAGAAAAATTCAAAGGCCGATACGGCTTCTCCGAAGCAAGAGGCTAAACTTTTTCTCCAAGCCTCCTACCTGGCTGAGAAAATTTCATAGGCCGATGCGGCTTCTCCGAAGCAAGAGGCTTAAACTTTTTGTCCAAGCCTCCCACCTGGCTGAGAAAAATTCATAGGCCGATGCGGCTCCTCCGAAGCAAGAGGCTTAAACTTTTTGTCCAAGCCTCCTACCAGGCTGAGAAAATTTCATAGGCCGATGCGGCTTCTCCAAAGAAACAGGCTTAAACTTTTCGTCCAAGCCTCCTACCTGGCTGAGAAAAATTCATAGGCCGATGCGGCTTCTCCGAAGCAAGAGGCTTAAACTTTTTGTCCAAGCCTCCGACCTGGCTGAGAAAAATTCATAGGCCGATGCGGCTTCTCCGAAGCAGGGGATTAAACTGTTTGTCCAAGCCTCCTACCTGGCTGAGAAAAATTCATAGGCCGATGCGGCTTCTCCGAAGCAGGGGCTTAAACTTTTTGTCCAAGCCTCCTATCTGGCTGAGAAAATTTCATAGGCCGATGCGGCTTCTCCGAAGCAGGGGCTTAAACTTTTTGTCCAAGCCTCCTACCAGGCTGAGAAAAATTCATAGGCCGATGCGGCTTCTCCGAAGCAAGAGGCTTAAACTTTTTGTCCAAGCCTCCTACCTGGCTGAAAAAAATTCATAGGCCGATGCGGCTTCTCCGAAGCAGGGGCTTAAACTTTTTGTCCAAGCCTCCCACCTGGCTGAGAAAAATTCATAGGCCGATGCGGCTTCTCCGAAGCAGGGGCTTAAACTTTTTGTCCAAGCCTCCTACCAGGCTGAGAAAATTTCATAGGCCGATGCGGCTTCTCCGAAGCAAGAGGCTTAAACTTTTTGTCCAAGCCTCCAACCAGGCTGAGAAAATTTCATAGGCCGATGCGGCTTCTCCGAAGCAAGAGGCTTAAACTTTTTGTCCAAGCCTCCTACCAGGCTGAGAAAATTTCATAGGCCGATGCGGCTTCTCCGAAGCAAGAGGCTTAAACTTTTTGTCCAAGCCTCCTACCAGGCTGAGAAAATTTCATAGAACGATGCGGCTTCTCCGAAGCAAGAAAGAGGCTTAAACTTTTTGTCCAAGCCTCTTACCTGGCTGAGAAAAATTCATAGGCCGATGCGGCTTCTCCGAAGCATGAGGCTTAAACTTTTTGTCCAAGCCTCCTACCAGGCTGAGAAAAATTCATAGGCCGATGCGGCTTCTCCGAAGCAAGAGGCTTAAACTTTTTGTCCAAGCCTCCTACCAGGCTGAGAAAATTTCATAGGCCGATGCGGCTTCTCCGAAGCAAGAGGCTTAAACTTTTTGTCCAAGCCTCCTACCTGGCTGAGAAAAATTCATAGGCCCATGCGGCTTCTCCGAAGCAAGAGGCTTAAACTTTTTGTCCAAGCCTCCTATCTGACTGAGAAAAATTCATAGGGCCATGCGGCTTCTCCGAAGCAAGAGGCTTAAACTTTTTGTCCAAGCCTCCTACCTGGCTGAGAAAAATTCATAGGCCCATACGGCTTCTCCGAAGCAAGAGGCTAAAACATTTTGTCCAAGCCTCCTACCAGGCTGAGAAAATTTCATAGGCCGATGCGGCTACTCCGAAGCAAGAGGCTTAAACTTTTCGTCCAAGCCTCCTACCAGGCTGAGAAAATTTCATAGGCCGATGCGGCTTCTCCGAAGCAAGAGGCTTAAACTTTTCGTCCAAGCCTCCTACCTGGCTGAGAAAAATTCATAGGCCGATGCAGCTTTTCCGAAGCAGGGGCTTAAACTTTTTGTCCAAGCCTCCTACCTGGCTGAGAAAAATTCATAGGCCGATGCGGCTTCTCCGAAGGAAGAGGCTTAAACTTTTTGTCCAAGCCTCCAACCTGGCTGAGAAAAATTCATAGGCCGATGCGGCTTCTCCGAAGCAGGGGCTTAAACTTTTTATCCAAGCCTCCTACCTGGCTGAGAAAAATTCAAAGGCCGATACGGCTTCTCCGAAGCAAGAGGCTAAACTTTTTCTCCAAGCCTCCTACCTGGCTGAGAAAATTTCATAGGCCGATGCGGCTTCTCCGAAGCAAGAGGCTTAAACTTTTTGTCCAAGCCTCCAACCTGGCTGAGAAAAATTCATAGGCCGATGCGGCTTCTCCGAAGCAAGAGGCTTAAACTTTTTGGCCAAGCCTCCTACCTGGCTGAGAAAAATTCATAGGCCGATGCGGCTTCTCCGAAGCAGGGGCTTAAACTTTTTATCCAAGCCTCCTACCTGGCTGAGAAAAATTCAAAGGCCGATACGGCTTCTCCGAAGCAAGAGGCTAAACTTTTTCTCCAAGCCTCCTACCTGGCTGAGAAAATTTCATAGGCCGATGCGGCTTCTCCGAAGCAAGAGGCTTAAACTTTTTGTCCAAGCCTCCAACCTGGCTGAGAAAAATTCATAGGCCGATGCAGCTTCTCCGAAGCAGGGGATTAAACTGTTTGTCCAAGCCTCCTACCTGGCTGAGAAAAATTCATAGGCCGATGCGGCTTCTCCGAAGCAGGGGCTTAAACTTTTTGTCCAAGCCTCCTATCTGGCTGAGAAAATTTCATAGGCCGATGCGGCTTCTCCGAAGCAGGGGCTTAAACTTTTTGTCCAAGCCTCCTACCAGGCTGAGAAAAATTCATAGGCCGATGCGGCTTCTCCGAAGCAAGAGGCTTAAACTTTTTGTCCAAGCCTCCTACCTGGCTGAGAAAAATTCATAGGCCGATGCGGCTTCTCCGAAGCAGGGGCTTAAACTTTTTGTCCAAGCCTCCCACCTGGCTGAGAAAAATTCATAGGCCGATGCGGCTTCTCCGAAGCAGGGGCTTAAACTTTTTGTCCAAGCCTCCTACCAGGCTGAGAAAATTTCATAGGCCGATGCGGCTTCTCCGAAGCAAGAGGCTTAAACTTTTTGTCCAAGCCTCCAACCAGGCTGAGAAAATTTCATAGGCCGATGCGGCTTCTCCGAAGCAAGAGGCTTAAACTTTTTGTCCAAGCCTCCTACCAGGCTGAGAAAATTTCATAGGCCGATGCGGCTTCTCCAAAGCAAGAGGCTTAAACTTTTTGTCCAAGCCTCCTACCAGGCTGAGAAAATTTCATAGGCCGATGCGGCTTCTCCGAAGCAAGAAAGAGGCTTAAACTTTTTGTCCAAGCCTCCAACCAGGCTGAGAAAATTTCATAGGCCGATGCGGCTTCTCCAAAGCAAGAGGCTTAAACTTTTTGTCCAAGCCTCCTACCAGGCTGAGAAAATTTCATAGGCCGATGCGGCTTCTCCGAAGCAAGAGGCTTAAACTTTTTGTCCAAGCCTCCTACCAGGCTGAGAAAATTTCATAGGCCGATGCGGCTTCTCCGAAGCAAGAAAGAGGCTTAAACTTTTTGTCCAAGCCTCTTACCTGGCTGAGAAAAATTCATAGGCCGATGCGGCTTCTCCGAAGCATGAGGCTTAAACTTTCTGTCCAAGCCTCCTACCAGGCTGAGAAAAATTCATAGGCCGATGCGGCTTCTCCGAAGCAAGAGGCTTAAACTTTTTGTCCAAGCCTCCTACCAGGCTGAGAAAATTTCATAGGCCGATGCGGCTTCTCCGAAGCAAGAGGCTTAAACTTTTTGTCCAAGCCTCCTACCTGGCTGAGAAAAATTCATAGGCCCATGCGGCTTCTCCGAAGCAAGAGGTTTAAACTTTTTGTCCAAGCCTCCTATCTGGCTGAGAAAAATTCATAGGCCCATGCGGCTTCTCCGAAGCAAGAGGCTTAAACTTTTTGTCCAAGCCTCCTACCTGGCTGAGAAAAATTCATAGGCCCATACGGCTTCTCCGAAGCAAGAGGCTAAAACATTTTGTCCAAGCCTCCTACCAGGCTGAGAAAATTTCATAGGCCGATGCGGCTACTCCGAAGCAAGAGGCTTAAACTTTTCGTCCAAGCCTCCTACCAGGCTGAGAAAATTTCATAGGCCCATGCGGCTTCTCCGAAGCAAGAGGCTTAAACTTTTCGTCCAAGCCTCCTACCTGGCTGAGAAAAATTCATAGGCCGATGCGGCTTCTCCGAAGCAAGAGGCTTAAACTTTTTGTCCAAGCCTCCTACCAGGCTGAGAAAATTTCATAGGCCGATGCGGCTTCTCCGATGCAAGAGGCTAAAACTTTTTGTCCAAGCCTCCTACCTGACTGCGAAAAATTCATAGGCCGATGCGGCTTCTCTGAGGCAGGGGCTTAAACTTTTTGTCCCAGCCTCCTACCTGGCTGAGAAAAATTCATAGGCCGATGCGGCTTATCCGAAGCAGGTGCTTAAACTTTTTGTCCAAGCCTCCCACCTGGCTGAGAAAAATTCATAGGCCGATGCGGCTTCTCCGAAGCAGGGGCTTAAACTTTTTATCCAAGCCTCCTACCTGGCTTAGAAAAATTCAAAGGCCGATACGGCTTCTCCGAAGCAAGAGGCTAAACTTTTTCTCCAAGCCTCCTACCTGGTTGAGAAAATTTCATAGGCCGATGCGGCTTCTCCGAAGCAAGAGGCTTAAACTTTTTTTCCAAGCCTCCAACCTGGCTGAGAAAAATTCATAGGCCGATGCGGCTTCTCCGAAGCAAGAGGCTTAAACTTTTTGTCCAAGCCTCCTACCATGCTGAGAAAATTTCATAGGCCGATGCGGCTCCTCCGAAGCAAGAGGCTTAAACTTTTTGTCCAAGCCTCCAACCTGGCTGAGAAAAATTCATAGGCCGATGCGGCTTCTCCGAAGCAAGAGGCTTAAACTTTTTGTCCAAGCCTCCTACCAGGCTGAGAAAATTTCATAGGCCGATGCGGCTTCTCCGAAGCAAGAGGCTTAAACTTTTTGTCCCAGCCTCCTACCTGGCTGAGAAAAATTCATAGGCCGATGCGGCTTCTCCGAAGCAGGGGCTTAAACTTTTTGTCCAAGCCTCCCACCTGGCTGAGAAAAAAATCATAGCCCGATGCGGCTTCTCCGAAGCAGGGGCTTAAACTTTTTGTCCAAGCCTCCTACCAGGCTGAGAAAATTTCATAGGCCGATGCGGCTTCTCCGAAGCAGGGGCTTAAACTTTTTGTCCAAGCCTCCTACCAGGCTGAGAAAATTTCATAGGCCGATGCGGCTTCTCCGAAGCAAGAGGCTTAAACTTTTTGTCCAAGCCTCCTACCTGGCTGAGAAAAATTCATAGGCCGATGCGGCTTCTCCGAAGCAAGAGGCTTAAACTTTTTGTCCAAGCCTCCTACCAGGCTGAGAAAATTTCATAGGCCGATGCGGCTTCTCCAAAGCAAGAGGCTTAAACTTTTCGTCCAAGCCTCCTACCTGGCTGAGAAAAATTCATAGGCCGATGCGGCTTCTCCGAAGCAAGAAAGAGGCTTAAACTTTTTGTCCAAGCCTCTTACCTGGCTGAGAAAAATTCGTAGGCCGATGCGGCTTCTCCGAAGCATGAGGCTTAAACTTTTTGTCCAAGCCTCCTACCAGGCTGAGAAAAATTCATAGGCCGATGCGGCTTCTCCGAAGTAAGAGGCTTAAACTTTTTGTCCAAGCCTCCTACCAGGCTGAGAAAATTTCATAGGCCGATGCGGCTTCTCCGAAGCAAGAGGCTTAAACTTTTTGTTCAAGCCTCCTACCTGGCTGAGAAAAATTCATAGGCCCATACGGCTTCTCCGAAGCAAGAGGCTTAAACTTTTTGTCCAAGCCTCCTATCTGGCTGAAAAAAATTCATAGGCCCATGCGGCTTCTCCGAAGCAAGAGGCTTAAACTTTTTGTCCAAGCCTCCTACCTGGCTGAGAAAAATTCATAGGCCCATACGGCTTCTCCGAAGCAAGAGGCTAAAACATTTTGTCCAAGCCTCCTACCAGGCTGAGAAAATTTCATAGGCCGATGCGGCTACTCCGAAGCAAGAGGCTTAAACTCTTCGTCCAAGCCTCCTACCAGGCTGAGAAAATTTCATAGGCCGATGCGGCTTCTCCGAAGCAAGAGGCTTAAACTTTTTGTCCAAGCCTCCAACCTGGCTGAGAAAAATTCATAGGCCGATGCGGCTTCTCCGAAGCAAGAGGCTTAAACTTTTTGTCCAAGCCTCCTACCAGGCTGAGAAAATTTCATACCCCGATGCGGCTTCTCCGAAGCAAGAGGCTTAAACTTTTTGTCCAAGCCTCCTACCAGGCTCAGAAAATTTAATAGGCCGATACGGCTTCTCCGAAGCAAGAGGCTTAAACTTTTTGTCCAAGCCTCCGACCAGGCTGAGAAAATTTCATAGGCCGATGCGGCTTCTCCGAAGCAAGAGGCTTAAACTTTTTGTCCAAGCCTCCGACCAGGCTGAGAAAATTTCATAGGCCGATGCGGCTTCTCCGAAGCAAGAGGCTTAAACTTTTTGTCCAAGCCTCCTACCTGGCTGAGAAAAATTCATAGGCCCATGCGGCTTCTCCGAAGCAAGAGGCTTAAACATTTTGTCCAAGCCTCCTACCAGGCTGAGAAAATTTCATAGGCCGATGCGGCTTCTCCGAAGCAAGAGGCTTAAACATTTTGTCCAAGCCTCCTACCAGGCTGAGAAAATTTCATAGGCCGATGCGGCTTCTCCGAAGCAAGAGGCTTAAACTTTTTGTCCAAGCCTCCAACCTGGCTGAGAAAAATTCATAGGCCGATGCGGCTTCTCCGAAGCAGGGGCTTAAACTTTTTGTCCAAGCCTCCTACCTGGCTGAGAAAATTTAATAGGCCGATACGGCTTCTCCGAAGCAAGAGGCTTAAACTTTTTGTCCAAGCCTCCTACCAGGCTCAGAAAATTTAATAGGCCGATACGGCTTCTCCGAAGCAAGAGGCTTAAACTTTTTGTCCAAGCCTCCGACCAGGCTGAGAAAATTTCATAGGCCGATGCGGCTTCTCCGAAGCAAGAGGCTTAAACTTTTTGTCCAAGCCTCCGACCAGGCTGAGAAAATTTCATAGGCCGATGCGGCTTCTCCGAAGCAAGAGGCTTAAACTTTTTGTCCAAGCCTCCTACCTGGCTGAGAAAAATTCATAGGCCGATGCGGCTTCTCCGAAGCAGGGGCTTAAACTTTTTGTCCAAGCCTCCTACCTGGCTGAGAAAATTTCATAGGCCGGTGCGGCTTCTCCGAAGCAGGGGCTTAAACTTTTTGTCCAAGCCTCCTACCAGGCTGAGAAAAATTCATAGGCCGATGCGGCTTCTCCGAAGCAAGAGGCTTAAACTTTTTGTCCAAGCCTCCTACCTGGCTGAGAAAAATTCATAGGCCGATGCGGCTTCTCCGAAGTAAGAGGCTTAAACTTTTTGTCCAAGCCTCCTACCTGGCTGAGAAAATTTCATAGGCCAATGCGGCTCCTCCGAAGCAAGAGGTTTAAACTTTTTGTCCAAGCCTCCTACTAGGCTGAGAAAATTTCATAGGCCAATACGGCTCCTCCGAAGCAAGAGGTTTAAACTTTTTGTCCAAGCCTCCTACCTGGCTGAGAAAAATTCATAGGCCGATGCGGCTTCTCCGAAGCAAGAGGCTTAAACTTTTTGTCCAAGCCTCCTACCTGGCTGAGAAAATTTCATAGGCCGATGCGGCTTCTCCGAAGCAAGAGGCTTAAACTTTTTGTCCAAGCCTCCAACCTGGCTGAGAAAAATTCATAGGCCGATGCGGCTTCTCCGAAGCAAGAGGCTTAAACTTTTTGTCCAAGCCTCCTACCTGGCTGAGAAAATTTCATAGGCCGATGTGGCTTCTCCGAAGCAAGAGGCTTAAACTTTTTGTCCAAGCCTCCAACCTGGCTGAGAAAAATTCATAGGCCGATGCGGCTTCTCCGAAGCAAGAGGCTTAAACTTTTTGTCCAAGCCTCCTACCTGGCTGAGAAATATTCATAGGCCGATGCGGCTTCTCCGAAGTAAGAGGCTTAAACTTTTTGTCCAAGCCTCCTACCTGGCTGAGAAAAATTCATAGGCCGATGCGGCTTCTCCGAAGCAGGGGCTTAAACTGTTTGTCCAAGCCTCCTACCTGGCTGAGAAAATTTCATAGGCCGATGTGGCTTCTCCGAAGCAAGAGGCTTAAACTTTTTCTCCAAGCCTCCTACCTGGCTGAGAAAATTTCATAGGCCGATGCGGCTTCTCCGAAGCAAGAGGCTTAAACTTTTTGTCCAAGCCTCCGACCTGGCTGAGAAAAATTCATAGGCAGATGCGGCTTCTCCGAAGCAAGAGGCTTAAACTTTTTGTCCAAGCCTCCTACCAGGCTGAGAAAATTTCATAGGCCGATGCGGCTCCTCCGAAGCAAGAGGCTTAAACTTTTTGTCCAAGCCTCCAACCTGGCTGAGAAAAATTCATAGGCCGATGCGGCTTCTCCGAAGCAAGAGGCTTAAACTTTTTGTCCAAGCCTCCTACCAGGCTGAGAAAATTTCATAGGCCGATGCGGCTTCTCCGAAGCAAGAGGCTTAAACTTTTTGTCCAAGCCTCCTACCTGGCTGAGAAAAATTCATAGGCCGATGCGGCTTCTCCGAAGCAGGGGCTTAAACTTTTTGTCCAAGTCTCCCACCTGGCTGAGAAAAAAATCATAGCCCGATGCGGCTTCTCCGAAGCAGGGGCTTAAACTTTTTGTCCAAGCCTCCTACCAGGCTGAGAAAATTTCATAGGCCGATGCGGCTTCTCCGAAGCAGGGGCTTAAACTTTTTGTCCAAGCCTCCTACCTGGCTGAGAAAATTTCATAGGCCGATGCGGCTTCTCCGAAGCAAGAAAGAGGCTTAAACTTTTTGTCCAAGCCTCTTACCTGGCTGAGAAAAATTCATAGGCCGATGCGGCTTCTCCGAAGCATGAGGCTTAAACTTTTTGTCCAAGCCTCCTACCAGGCTGAGAAAAATTCATAGGCCGATGCGGCTTCTCCGAAGCAAGAGGCTTAAACTTTTTGTCCAAGCCTCCTACCAGGCTGAGAAAATTTCATAGGCCGATGCGGCTTCTCCGAAGCAAGAGGCTTAAACTTTTTGTCCAAGCCTCCTACCTGGCTGAGAAAAATTCATAGGCCCATGCGGCTTCTCCGAAGCAAGAGGCTTAAACTTTTTGTCCAAGCCTCCTATCTGGCTGAGAAAAATTCATAGGCCCATGCGGCTTCTCCGAAGCAAGAGGCTTAAACTTTTTGTCCAAGCCTCCTACCTGGCTGAGAAAAATTCATAGGCCCATACGGCTTCTCCGAAGCAAGAGGCTAAAACATTTTGTCCAAGCCTCCTACCAGGCTGAGAAAATTTCATAGGCCGATGCGGCTACTCCGAAGCAAGAGGCTTAAACTTTTCGTCCAAGCCTCCTACCAGGCTGAGAAAATTTCATAGGCCGATGCGGCTTCTCCGAAACAAGAGGCTTAAACTTTTCGTCCAAGCCTCCTACCTGGCTGAGAAAAATTCATAGGCCGATGCGGCTTCTCCGAAGCAAGAGGCTTAAACTTTTTGTCCAAGCCTCCTACCAGGCTGAGAAAATTTCATAGGCCGATGCGGCTTCTCCGATGCAAGAGGCTAAAACTTTTTGTCCAAGCCTCCTACCTGACTGCGAAAAATTCATAGGCCGATGCGGCTTCTCCGAGGCAGGGGCTTAAACTTTTTGTCCAAGCCTCCTACCTGGCTGAGAAAAATTCATAGGCCGATGCGGCTTCTCCGAAGCAGGGGCTTAAACTTTTTGTCCAAGCCTCCCACCTGGCTGAGAAAAATTCATAGGCCGATGCGGCTTCTCCGAAGCAGGGGCTTAAACTTTTTGTGCAAGCCTCCTACCTGGCTGAGAAAATTTCATAGGCCGATGCGGCTTTTCCGAAGCAGGGGCTTAAACTTTTTGTCCAAGCCTCCTACCTGGCTGAGAAAAATTCATAGGCCGATGCGGCTTCTCCGAAGGAAGAGGCTTAAACTTTTTGTCCAAGCCTCCAACCTGGCTGAGAAAAATTCATAGGCCGATGCGGCTTCTCCGAAGCAGGGGCTTAAACTTTTTATCCAAGCCTCCTACCTGGCTGAGAAAAATTCAAAGGCCGATACGGCTTCTCCGAAGCAAGAGGCTAAACTTTTTCTCCAAGCCTCCTACCTGGCTGAGAAAATTTCATAGGCCGATGCGGCTTCTCCGAAGCAAGAGGCTTAAACTTTTTGTCCAAGCCTCCAACCTGGCTGAGAAAAATTCATAGGCCGATGCGGCTTCTCCGAAGCAAGAGGCTTAAACTTTTTGGCCAAGCCTCCTACCTGGCTGAGAAAAATTCATAGGCCGATGCGGCTTCTCCGAAGCAGGGGCTTAAACTTTTTATCCAAGCCTCCTACCTGGCTGAGAAAAATTCAAAGGCCGATACGGCTTCTCCGAAGCAAGAGGCTAAACTTTTTGTCCAAGCCTCCTACCAGGCTGAGAAAATTTCATAGGCCGATGCGGCTTCTCCAAAGAAAGAGGCTTAAACTTTTCGTCCAAGCCTCCTACCTGGCTGAGAAAAATTCATAGGCCGATGCGGCTTCTCCGAAGCAAGAGGCTTAAACTTTTTGTCCAAGCCTCCGACCTGGCTGAGAAAAATTCATAGGCCGATGCAGCTTCTCCGAAGCAGGGGATTAAACTGTTTGTCCAAGCCTCCTACCTGGCTGAGAAAAATTCATAGGCCGATGCGGCTTCTCCGAAGCAGGGGCTTAAACTTTTTGTCCAAGCCTCCTATCTGGCTGAGAAAAATTCATAGGCCGATGCGGCTTCTCCGAAGCAGGGGCTTAAACTTTTTGTCCAAGCCTCCTACCAGGCTGAGAAAAATTCATAGGCCGATGCGGCTTCTCCGAAGCAAGAGGCTTAAACTTTTTGTCCAAGCCTCCTACCTGGCTGAGAAAAATTCATAGGCCGATGCGGCTTCTCCGAAGCAGGGGCTTAAACTTTTTGTCCAAGCCTCCCACCTGGCTGAGAAAAATTCATAGGCCGATGCGGCTTCTCCGAAGCAGGGGCTTAAACTTTTTGTCCAAGCCTCCTACCAGGCTGAGAAAATTTCATAGGCCGATGCGGCTTCTCCGAAGCAAGAGGCTTAAACTTTTTGTCCAAGCCTCCAACCAGGCTGAGAAAATTTCATAGGCCGATGCGTCTTCTCCGAAGCAAGAGGCTTAAACTTTTTGTCCAAGCCTCCTACCAGGCTGAGAAAATTTCATAGGCCGATGCGGCTTCTCCGAAGCAAGAGGCTTAAACTTTTTGTCCAAGCCTCCTACCAGGCTGAGAAAATTTCATAGGCCGATGCGGCTTCTCCGAAGCAAGAAAGAGGCTTAAACTTTTTGTCCAAGCCTCCAACCAGGCTGAGAAAATTTCATAGGCCGATGCGGCTTCTCCGAAGCAAGAGGCTTAAACTTTTTGTCCAAGCCTCCTACCAGGCTGAGAAATATTCATAGGCCGATGCGGCTTCTCCGAAGCAAGAGGCTTAAACTTTTTGTCCAAGCCTCCTACCAGGCTGAGAAAATTTCATAGGCCGATGCGGCTTCTCCGAAGCAAGAAAGAGGCTTAAACTTTTTGTCCAAGCCTCTTACCTGGCTGAGAAAAATTCATAGGCCGATGCGGCTTCTCCGAAGCATGAGGCTTAAACTTTTTGTCCAAGCCTCCTACCAGGCTGAGAAAAATTCATAGGCCGATGCGGCTTCTCCGAAGCAAGAGGCTTAAACTTTTTGTCCAAGCCTCCTACCAGGCTGAGAAAATTTCATAGGCCGATGCGGCTTCTCCGAAGCAAGAGGCTTAAACTTTTTGTCCAAGCCTCCTACCTGGCTGAGAAAAATTCATATGCCCATGCGGCTTCTCCGAAGCAAGAGGCTTAAACTTTTTGTCCAAGCCTCCTACCAGGCTGAGAAAAATTCATAGGCCGATGCGGCTTCTCCGAAGCAAGAGGCTTAAACTTTTTGTCCAAGCCTCCTACCTGGCTGAGAAAAATTCATAGGCCCATACGGCTTCTCCGAAGCAAGAGGCTAAAACATTTTGTCCAAGCCTCCTACCAGGCTGAGAAAATTTCATAGGCCGATGCGGCTACTCCGAAGCAAGAGGCTTAAACTTTTCGTCCAAGCCTCCTACCAGGCTGAGAAAATTTCATAGGCCGATGCGGCTTCTCCGAAGCAAGAGGCTTAAACTTTTCGTCCAAGCCTCCTACCTGGCTGAGAAAAATTCATAGGCCGATGCGGCTTCTCCGAAGCAAGAGGCTTAAACTTTTTGTCCAAGCCTCCTACCAGGCTGAGAAAATTTCATAGGCCGATGCGGCTTCTCCGATGCAAGAGGCTAAAACTTTTTGTCCAAGCCTCCTACCTGACTGCGAAAAATTCATAGGCCGATGCGGCTTCTCCGAGGCAGGGGCTTAAACTTTTTGTCCCAGCCTCCTACCTGGCTGAGAAAAATTCATAGGCCGATGCGGCTTATCCGAAGCAGGGGCTTAAACTTTTTGTCCAAGCCTCCCACCTGGCTGAGAAAAATTCATAGGCCGATGCGGCTTCTCCGAAGCAGGGGCTTAAACTTTTTATCCAAGCCTCCTACCTGGCTTAGAAAAATTCAAAGGCCGATACGGCTTCTCCGAAGCAAGAGGCTAAACTTTTTCTCCAAGCCTCCTACCTGGTTGAGAAAATTTCATAGGCCGATGCGGTTTCTCCGAAGCAAGAGGCTTAAACTTTTTGTCCAAGCCTCCAACCTGGCTTTGAAAAATTCATAGGCCGATGCGGCTTCTCCGAAGCAAGAGGCTTAAACTTTTTGTCCAAGCCTCCTACCATGCTGAGAAAATTTCATAGGCCGATGCGGCTCCTCCGAAGCAAGAGGCTTAAATTTTTTGTCCAAGCCTCCAACCTGGCTGAGAAAAATTCATAGGCCGATGCGGCTTCTCCGAAGCAAGAGGCTCAAACTTTTTGTCCAAGCCTCCTACCAGGCTGAGAAAATTTCATAGGCCGATGCGGCTTCTCCGAAGCAAGAGGCTTAAACTTTTTGTCCCAGCCTCCTACCTGGCTGAGAAAAATTCATAGGCCGATGCGGCTTCTCCGAAGCAGGGGCTTAAACTTTTTGTCCAAGCCTCCCACCTGGCTGAGAAAAAAATCATAGCCCGATGCGGCTTCTCCGAAGCAGGGGCTTAAACTTTTTGTCCAAGCCTCCTACCAGGCTGAGAAAATTTCATAGGCCGATGCGGCTTCTCCGAAGCAGGGGCTTAAACTTTTTGTCCAAGCCTCCTACCTGGCTGAGAAAATTTCATAGGCCGATGCGGCTTCTCCGAAGCAAGAGGCTTAAACTTTTTGTCCAAGCCTCCTACCTGGCTGAGAAAAATTCATAGGCCGATGCGGCTTCTCCGAAGCAAGAGGCTTAAACTTTTTGTCCAAGCCTCCTACCAGGCTGAGAAAATTTCATAGGCCGATGCGGCTTCTCCAAAGCAAGAGGCTTAAACTTTTCGTCCAAGCCTCCTACCTGGCTGAGAAAAATTCATAGGCCGATGCGGCTTCTCCGAAGCAAGAGGCTTAAACTTTTTGTCCAAGCCTCCTACCTGGCTGAGAAAATTTCATAGGCCGATGCGGCTTCTCCGAAGCAAGAGGCTTAAACTTTTTGTTCAAGCCTCCAACCTGGCTGAGAAAAATTCATAGGCCGATGCGGCTTCTCCGAAGCAAGAGGCTTAAACTTTTTGTCCAAGCCTCCTACCTGGCTGAGAAAATTTCATAGGCCGATGTGGCTTCTCCGAAGCAAGAGGCTTAAACTTTTTGTCCAAGCCTCCGACCTGGCTGAGAAAAATTCATTGGCCGATGCGGCTTCTCCGAAGCAGGGGCTTAAACTTTTTGTCCAAGCCTCCTACCTGGCTGAGAAAATTTCATAGGCCGATGCGGCTTCTCCGAAGCAGGGGCTTAAACTTTTTGTCCAAGCCTCCTACCAGGCTGCGAATAATTCATAGGCCGATGCGGCTTCCCCGAAGCAAGAGGCTTAAACTTTTTGTCCAAGCCTCCTACCTGGCTGAGAAAAATTCATAGGCCGATGCGGCTTCTCCGAAGTAAGAGGCTTAAACTTTTTGTCCAAGCCTCCTACCTGGCTGAGAAAATTTCATAGGCCAATGCGGCTCCTCCGAAGCAAGAGTCTTAAACTTTTTGTCCAAGCCTCCTACTAGGCTGAGAAAACTTCATAGGCCGATGCGGCTTCTCCGAAGCAAGAGGCTTAAACTTTTTGTCCAAGCCTCCTACCAGGCTGAGAAAATTTCATAGGCCGATGCGGCTTCTCCGAAGCAAGAGGCTTAAACTTTTTGTCCAAGCCTCCAACCAGGCTGAGAAAATTTCATAGGCCGATGCGGCTTCTCCGAAGCAAGAGGCTTAACTTTTTTGTCCAAGCCTCCTACCTGGCTGAGAAAATTTCATAGGCCGATGCGGCTTCTCCGAAGCAAGAAACTTAAACTTTTTGTCCAAGCCTCCTACCAGGCTGAGAAAATTTCATAGGCCGATGCGGCTTCTCCGAAGCAAGAAAGAGGCTTAAACTTTTTGTCCAAGCCTCTTACTTGGCTGAGAAAAATTCCTAGGCCGATGCGGCTTCTCCGAAGCATGAGGCTTAAACTTTTTGTCCAAGCCTCCTACCAGGCTGAGAAAAATTCATAGGCCGATGCGGCTTCTCCGAAGCAAGAGGCTTAAACTTTTTGTCCAAGCCTCCTACCTGGCTGAGAAAATTTCATAGGCCGATGCGGCTTCTCCGAAGCAAGAAAGAGGCTTAAACTTTTTGTCCAAGCCTCTTACCTGGCTGAGAAAAATTCATAGGCCGATGCGGCTTCTCCGAAGCATGAGGCTTAAACTTTTTGTCCAAGCCTCCTACCAGGCTGAGAAAAATTCATAGCCCGATGCGGCTTCTCCGAAGCAAGAGGCTTAAACTTTTTGTCCAAGCCTCCTACCAGGCTGAGAAAATTTCATAGGCCGATGCGGCTTCTCCGAAGCAAGAGGCTTAAACTTTTTGTCCAAGCCTCCTACCTGCTGAGAAAAATTCATAGGCCCATGCGGCTTCTCCGAAGCAAGAGGCTTAAACGTTTTGTCCAAGCCTCCTATCTGGCTGAGAAAAATTCATAGGCCCATGCGGCTTCTCCGAAGCAAGAGGCTTAAACTTTTTGTCCAAGCCTCCTACCTGGCTGAGAAAAATTCATAGGCCCATACGGCTTCTCCGAAGCAAGAGGCTAAAACATTTTGTCCAAGCCTCCTACCAGGCTGAGAAAATTTCATAGGCCGATGCGGCTACTCCGAAGCAAGAGGCTTAAACTTTTCGTCCAAGCCTCCTACCAGGCTGAGAAAATTTCATAGGCCGATGCGGCTTCTCCGAAGCAAGAGGCTTAAACTTTTCGTCCAAGCCTCCTACCTGGCTGAGAAAAATTCATAGGCCGATGCGGCTTCTCCGAAGCAAGAGGCTTAAACTTTTTGTCCAAGCCTCCTACCAGGCTGAGAAAATTTCATAGGCCGATGCGGCTTCTCCGATGCAAGAGGCTAAAACTTTTTGTCCAAGCCTCCTACCTGACTGCGAAAAATTCATAGGCCGATGCGGCTTCTCCGAGGCAGGGGCTTAAACTTTTTGTCCAAGCCTCCTACCTGGCTGAGAAAATTTCATAGGCCGATGCGGCTCCTCCGAAGCAAGAGGCTTAAACTTTTTGTCCAAGCCTCCTACCTGGCTGAGAAAAATTCATAGGCCCATGCGGCTTCTCCGAAGCAAGAGGCTTAAACTTTTTGTCCAAGCCTCCTACCTGGCTGAGAAAATTTCATAGGCCGATGCGGCTTCTCCGAAGCAAGAGGCTTAAACATTTTGTCCAAGCCTCCTACCAGGCTGAGAAAATTTCATAGGCCGATGCGGCTTCTCCGAAGCAAGAGGCTTAAACTTTTTGTCCAAGACTCCAACCTGGCTGAGAAAATTTTATGGCCGATGCGGCTTCTCCGAAGCAAGAGGCTTAAACTTTTTGTCCAAGCCTCCTACCAGGCTGAGAAAATTTCATACGCCGATGCGGCTTCTCCGAAGCAAGAGGCTTAAACTTTTTGTCCAAGCCTCCTACCAGGTTCAGAAAATTTCATAGGCCGATGCAGCTTCTCCGAAGCAAGAGGCTTAAACTTTTTGTCCAAGCCTCCGACCAGGCTGAGAAAATTTCATAGGCCGATGCGGCTTCTCCGAAGCAAGAGGCTTAAACTTTTTGTCCAAGCCTCCGACCAGGCTGAGAAAATTTCATAAGCCGATGCGGCTGCTCCGAAGCAAGAGGCTTAAACTTTTTGTCCAAGCCTCCGACCTGGCTGAGAAAAATTCATAGGCCGATGCGGCTTCTCCGAAGCAGGGGATTAAACTGTTTGTCCAAGCCTCCTACCTGGCTGAGAAAAATTCATAGGCCGATGCGGCTTCTCCGAAGCAGGGGCTTAAACTTTTTGTCCAAGCCTCCTACCTGGCTGAGAAAATTTCAAAGGCCGATGCGGCTTCTCCGAAGCAGGGGCTTAAACTTTTTGTCCAAGCCTCCTACCAGGCTGAGAAAAATTCATAGGCCGATGCGGCTTCTCCGAAGCAAGAGGCTTAAACTTTTTGTCCAAGCCTCCTACCTGGCTGAGAAAAATTCATAGGCCGATGCGGCTTCTCCGAAGCAGGGGCTTAAACTTTTTGTCCAAGCCTCCCACCTGGCTGAGAAAAATTCATAGGCCGATGCGGCTTCTCCGAAGCAGGGGCTTAAACTTTTTGTCCAAGCCTCCTACCAGGCTGAGAAAATTTCATAGGCCGATGCGGCTTCTCCGAAGCAAGAGGCTTAAACTTTTTGTCCAAGCCTCCAACCAGGCTGAGAAAATTTCATAGGCCGATGCGGCTTCTCCGAAGCAAGAGGCTTAAACTTTTTGTCCAAGCCTCCTACCAGGCTGAGAAAATTTCATAGGCCGATGCGGCTTCTCCGAAGCAAGAGGCTTAAACTTTTTGTCCAAGCCTTCTTCCAGGCTGAGAAAATTTCATAGGCCGATGCGGCTTCTCCGAAGCAAGAAAGAGGCTTAAACTTTTTGTCCAAGCCTCTTACCTGGCTGAGAAAAATTCGTAGGCCGATGCGGCTTCTCCGAAGCATGAGGCTTAAACTTTTTGTCCAAGCCTCCTACCAGGCTGAGAAAAATTCATAGGCCGATGCGGCTTCTCCGAAGCAAGAGGCTTAAACTTTTTGTCCAAGCCTCCTACCAGGCTGAGAAAATTTCATAGGCCGATGCGGCTTCTCCGAAGCAAGAGGCTTAAACTTTTTGTCCAAGCCTCCTACCTGGCTGAGAAAATTTCATAGGCCGATGCGGCTTTTCCGAAGCAGGGGCTTAAACTTTTTGTCCAAGCCTCCTACCTGGCTGAGAAAAATTCATAGGCCGATGCGGCTTATCCGAAGCAAGAGGCTTAAACTTTTTGTCCAAGCCTCCAACCTGGCTGAGAAAAATTCATAGGCCGATGCGGCTTCTCCGAAGCAGGGGCTTAAACTTTTTGTCCAAGCCTCCTACCAGGCTGAGAATAATTCATAGGCCGATGCGGCTTCTCCGAAGCAAGAGGCTTAAACTTTTTGTCCAAGCCTCCTACCTGGCTGAGAAAAATTCATAGGCCGATGCGGCTTCTCCGAAGTAAGAGGCTTAAACTTTTTGTCCAAGCCTCCTACCTGGCTGAGAAAATTTCATAGGCCAATGCGGCTCCTCCGAAGCAAGAGTCTTAAACTTTTTGTCCAAGCCTCCTACTAGGCTGAGAAAACTTCATAGGCCGATGCGGCTTCTCCGAAGCAAGAGGCTTAAACTTTTTGTCCAAGCCTCCTACCAGGCTGAGAAAATTTCATAGGCCGATGCGGCTTCTCCGAAGCAAGAAAGAGGCTTAAACTTTTTGTCCAAGCCTCTTACCTGGCTGAGAAAAATTCATAGGCCGCTGCGGCTTCTCCGAAGCAAGAGGCTTAAACTTTTTGTCCAAGCCTCCTACCTGGCTGAGAAAAATTCATAGGCCGATGCGGCTTCTCCGAAGCAGGGGCTTAAACTTTTTGTCCAAGCCTCCCACCTGGCTGAGAAAAATTCATAGGCCGATGCGGCTTCTCCGAAGCAGGGGCTTAAACTTTTTGTCCAAGCCTCCTACCAGGCTGAGAAAATTTCATAGGCCGATGCGGCTTCTCCGAAGCAAGAGGCTTAAACTTTTTGTCCAAGCCTCCTACCTGGCTGTGAAAATTTCATAGGCCGATGCGGCTTCTCCGAAGCAAGAGGCTTAAACTTTTTGTCCAAGCCTCCTACCTGGCTGAGAAAAATTCATAGGCCCATGCGGCTTCTCCGAAGCAAGAGGCTTAAACTTTTTGTCCAAGCCTCCTACCTGGCTGAGAAAATTTCATAGGCCGATGCGGCTTCTCCGAAGCAAGAGGCTTAAACATTTTGTCCAAGCCTCCTACCAGGCTGAGAAAATTTCATAGGCCGATGCGGCTTCTCCGAAGCAAGAGGCTTAAACTTTTTGTCCAAGCCTCCAACCTGGCTGAGAAAATTTCATAGGCCGATGCGGCTTCTCCGAAGCAAGAGGCTTAAACTTTTTGTCCAAGCCTCCTACCAGGCTGAGAAAATTTCATACGCCGATGCGGCTTCTCCGAAGCAAGAGGCTTAAACTTTTTGTCCAAGCCTCCTACCAGGTTCAGAAAATTTCATAGGCCGATGCGGCTTCTCCGAAGCAAGAGGCTTAAACTTTTTGTCCAAGCCTCCGACCAGGCTGAGAAAATTTCATAGGCCGATGCGGCTTCTCCGAAGCAAGAGGCTTAAACTTTTTGTCCAAGCCTCCGACCAGGCTGAGAAAATTTCATAGGCCGATGCGGCTTCTCCGAAGCAAGAGGCTTAAACTTTTTGTCCAAGCCTCCTACCAGGCTGAGAAAATTTCATAGGCCGATGCGGCTCCTCCGAAGCAAGAGGCTTAATCTTTTTGTCCAAGCCTCCTACCAGGCTGAGAAAAATTCATAGGCCGATGCGGCTTCTCCAAAGCAGGGGCTTACTAGTAAACTTTTTGTCCAAGCCTCCTACCAGGCTGAGAAAATTTCATAGGCCGATGCGGCTTCTCCGAAGCAAGAGGCTTAAACTTTTTGTCCAAGCCTCCTACCAGGCTGAGAAAATTTCATAGGCCGATGCGGCTTCTCCGAAGCAAGAGGCTTAAACTTTTTGTCCAAGCCTCCTACCTGGCTGAGAAAATTTCATAGGCCGATGCGGCTTCTCCGAAGCAAGAGGCTTAAACTTTTTGTCCAAGCCTCCTACCTGGCTGAGAAAAATTCATAGGCCGATGCGGCTTCTCCGAAGCAGGGGCTTAAACTTTTTGTCCAAGCCTCCCACCTGGCTGAGAAAAATTCATAGGCCGATGCGGCTTCTCCGAAGCAGGGGCTTAAACTTTTTGTGCAAGCCTCCTACCTGGCTGAGAAAATTTCATAGGCCGATGCGGCTTTTCCGAAGCAGGGGCTTAAACTTTTTGTCCAAGCCTCCTACTAGGCTGAGAAAAATTCATAGGCCGATGCGGCTTATCCGAAGCAAGAGGCTTAAACTTTTTGTCCAAGCCTCCAACCTGGCTGAGAAAAATTCATAGGCCGATGCGGCTTCTCCGAAGCAGGGGCTTAAACTTTTTGTCCAAGCCTCTTACCAGGCTGAGAATAATTCATAGGCCGATGCGGCTTCTCCGAAGCAAGAGGCTTAAACTTTTTGTCCAAGCCTCCTACCTGGCTGAGAAAAATTCATAGGCCGATGCGGCTTCTCCGAAGTAAGAGGCTTAAACTTTTTGTCCAAGCCTCCTACCTGGCTGAGAAAATTTCATAGGCCAATGCGGCTCCTCCGAAGCAAGAGTCTTAAACTTTTTGTCCAAGCCTCCTACTAGGCTGAGAAAACTTCATAGGCCGATGCGGCTTCTCCGAAGCAAGAGGCTTAAACTTTTTGTCCAAGCCTCCTACCAGGCTGAGAAAATTTCATAGGCCGATGCGGCTTCTCCGAAGCAAGAAAGAGGCTTAAACTTTTTGTCCAAGCCTCTTACCTGGCTGAGAAAAATTCATAGGCCGATGCGGCTTCTCCGAAGCAAGAGGCTTAAACTTTTTGTCCAAGCCTCCTACCTGGCTGAGAAAAATTCATAGGCCGATGCGGCTTCTCCGAAGCAGGGGCTTAAACTTTTTGTCCAAGCCTCCCACCTGGCTGAGAAAAATTCATAGGCCGATGCGGCTTCTCCGAAGCAGGGGCTTAAACTTTTTGTCCAAGCCTCCTACCAGGCTGAGAAAATTTCATAGGCCGATGCGGCTTCTCCGAAGCAAGAGGCTTAAACTTTTTGTCCAAGCCTCCTACCTGGCTGAGAAAATTTCATAGGCCGATGCGGCTTCTCCGAAGCAAGAGGCTTAAACTTTTTGTCCAAGCCTACTACCTGGCTGAGAAAAATTCATAGGCCCATGCGGCTTCTCCGAAGCAAGAGGCTTAAACTTTTTGTCCAAGCCTCCTACCTGGCTGAGAAAATTTCATAGGCCGATGCGGCTTCTCCGAAGCAAGAGGCTTAAACATTTTGTCCAAGCCTCCTACCAGGCTGAGAAAATTTCATAGGCCGATGCGGCTTCTCCGAAGCAAGAGGCTTAAACTTTTTGTCCAAGCCTCCAACCTGGCTGAGAAAATTTCATAGGCCGATGCGGCTTCTCCGAAGCAAGAGGCTTAAACTTTTTGTCCAAGCCTCCTACCAGGCTGAGAAAATTTCATACGCCGATGCGGCTTCTCCGAAGCAAGAGGCTTAAACTTTTTGTCCAAGCCTCCTACCAGGTTCAGAAAATTTCATAGGCCGATGCGGCTTCTCCGAAGCAAGAGGCTTAAACTTTTTGTCCAAGCCTCCGACCAGGCTGAGAAAATTTCATAGGCCGATGCGGCTTCTCCGAAGCAAGAGGCTTAAACTTTTTGTCCAAGCCTCCGACCAGGCTGAGAAAATTTCATAGGCCGATGCGGCTTCTCCGAAGCAAGAGGCTTAAACTTTTTGTCCAAGCCTCCTACCAGGCTGAGAAAATTTCATAGGCCGATGCGGCTCCTCCGAAGCAAGAGGCTTAATCTTTTTGTCCAAGCCTCCTACCAGGCTGAGAAAAATTCATAGGCCGATGCGGCTTCTCCAAAGCAGGGGCTTACTAGTAAACTTTTTGTCCAAGCCTCCTACCAGGCTGAGAAAATTTCATAGGCCGATGCGGCTTCTCCGAAGCAAGAGGCTTAAACTTTTTGTCCAAGCCTCCTACCAGGCTGAGAAAATTTCATAGGCCGATGCGGCTTCTCCGAAGCAAGAGGCTTAAACTTTTTGTCCAAGCCTCCTACCTGGCTGAGAAAATTTCATAGGCCGATGCGGCTTCTCCGAAGCAAGAGGCTTAAACTTTTTGTCCAAGCCTCCTACCTGGCTGAGAAAAATTCATAGGCCGATGCGGCTTCTCCGAAGCAGGGGCTTAAACTTTTTGTCCAAGCCTCCCACCTGGCTGAGAAAAATTCATAGGCCGATGCGGCTTCTCCGAAGCAGGGGCTTAAACTTTTTGTGCAAGCCTCCTACCTGGCTGAGAAAATTTCATAGGCCGATGCGGCTTTTCCGAAGCAGGGGCTTAAACTTTTTGTCCAAGCCTCCTACCAGGCTGAGAAAATTTCATAGGCCGATGCGGCTTCTCCGAAGCAAGAAAGAGGCTTAAACTTTTTGTCCAAGCCTCTTACCTGGCTGAGAAAAATTCATAGGCCGATGCGGCTTCTCCGAAGCAAGAGGCTTAAACTTTTTGTCCAAGCCTCCTACCTGGCTGAGAAAAATTCATAGGCCGATGCGGCTTCTCCGAAGCAGGGGCTTAAACTTTTTGTACAAGCCTCCCACCTGGCTGAGAAAAATTCATAGGCCGATGCGGCTTCTCCGAAGCAGGGGCTTAAATTTTTTGTCCAAGCCTCCTACCAGGCTGAGAAAATTTCATAGGCCGATGCGGCTTCTCCGAAGCAAGAGGCTTAAACTTTTTGTCCAAGCCTCCAACCAGGCTGAGAAAATTTCATAGGCCGATGCGGCTTCTCCGAAGCAAGAGGCTTAAACTTTTTGTCCAAGCCTCCTACCAGGCTGAGAAAATTTCATAGGCCAATGCGGCTTCTCCGAAGCAAGAGGCTTAAACTTTTTGTCCAAGCCTCCTACCAGGCTGAGAAAATTTCATAGGCCGATGCGGCTTCTCCGAAGCAAGAAAGAGGCTTAAACTTTTTGTCCAAGCCTCTTACCTGGCTGAGAAAAATTCATAGGCCGATGCGGCTTCTCCGAAGCAAGAGGCTTAAACTTTTTGTCCAAGCCTCCTACCAGGCTGAGAAAAATTCATAGGCCGATGCGGCTTCTCCGAAGCAAGAGGCTTAAACTTTTTGTCCAAGCCTCCTACCAGGCTGAGAAAATTTCATAGGCCGATGCGGCTTCTCCGAAGCAAGAGGCTTAAACTTTTTGTCCAAGCCTCCTACCTGGCTGAGAAAAATTCATAGGCCCATGCGGCTTCTCCGAAGCAAGAGGCTTAAACTTTTTG
The DNA here is from genome assembly GCF_021869535.1 of Mytilus californianus. Lineage (NCBI taxonomy): Eukaryota > Metazoa > Mollusca > Bivalvia > Mytilida > Mytilidae > Mytilus > Mytilus californianus. The sequence continues at coordinate 19,089,048 of NW_026262712.1, read as the reverse complement.
TCCAAGCCTCCTATCTGGCTGAGAAAAATTCATAGGCCCATGCGGCTTCTCCGAAGCAAGAGGCTTAAACTTTTTGTCCAAGCCTCCTACCTGGCTGAGAAAAATTCATAGGCCCATACGGCTTCTCCGAAGCAAGAGACTAAAACATTTTGTCCAAGCCTCCTACCAGGCTGAGAAAATTTCATAGGCCGATGCGGCTACTCCGAAGCAAGAGGCTTAAACTTTTCGTCCAAGCCTCCTACCAGGCTGAGAAAATTTCATAGGCCGATGCGGCTTCTCCGAAGCAAGAGGCTTAAACTTTTCGTCCAAGCCTCCTACCTGGCTGAGAAAAATTCATAGGCCGATGCGGCTTCTCCGAAGCAAGAGGCTTAAACTTTTTGTCCAAGCCTCCTACCAGGCTGAGAAAATTTCATAGGCCGATGCGGCTTCTCCGATGCAAGAGGCTAAAACTTTTTGTCCAAGCCTCCTACCTGGCTGAGAAAAATTCATAGGCCGATGCGGCTTCTCCGAGGCAGGGGCTTAAACTTTTTGTCCAAGCCTCCTACCTGGCTGAGAAAAATTCATAGGCCGATGCGGCTTCTCCGAAGCAGGGGCTTAAACTTTTTGTCCAAGCCTCCCACCTGGCTGAGAAAAATTCATAGGCCGATGCGGCTTCTCCGAAGCAGGGGCTTAAACTTTTTGTCCAAGCCTCCTATCTGGCTGAGAAAATTTCATAGGCCGATGCGGCTTCTCCGAAGCAGGGGCTTAAACTTTTTGTCCAAGCCTCCTACCAGGCTGAGAAAAATTCATAGGCCGATGCGGCTTCTCCGAAGCAAGAGGCTTAAACTTTTTGTCCAAGCCTCCTACCTGGCTGAAAAAAATTCATAGGCCTATGCGGCTTCTCCGAAGCAGGGGCTTAAACTTTTTGTCCAAGCCTCCCACCTGGCTGAGAAAAATTCATAGGCCGATGCGGCTTCTCCGAAGCAGGGGCTTAAACTTTTTGTCCAAGCCTCCTACCAGGCTGAGAAAATTTCATAGGCCGATGCGGCTTCTCCGAAGCAAGAAAGAGGCTTAAACTTTTTGTCCAAGCCTCTTACCTGGCTGAGAAAAATTCATAGGCCGATGCGGCTTCTCCGAAGCAAGAGGCTTAAACTTTTTGTCCAAGCCTCCGACCAGGCTGAGAAAATTTCATAGGCCGATGCGGCTTCTCCGAAGCAAGAGGCTTAAACTTTTTGTCCAAGCCTCCTACCAGGCTGAGAAAATTTCATAGGCCGATGCGGCTTCTCCGAAGCAAGAGGCTTAAACTTTTTGTCCAAGCCTCCTACCAGGCTGAGAAAATTTCATAGGCCGATGCGGCTCCTCCGAAGCAAGAGGCTTAAACTTTTTGTCCAAGGCTTAAACTTTTTGTCCAAGCCTCCTACCAGGCTGAGAAAATTTCATAGGCCGATGCGGCTCCTCCGAAGCAAGAGGCTTAAACTTTTTGTCCAAGCCTCCTACCAGGCTGAGAAAATTTCATAGGCCGATGCGGCTTCTCCGAAGCAAGAGGCTTAAACTTTTTGTCCAAGCCTCCTACCTGGTTGAGAAAAATTCATAGGCCGATGCGGCTTCTCCGAAGCAGGGGCTTAAACTTTTTGTCCAAGCCTCCCACCTGGCTGAGAAAAATTCATAGGCCGATGCGGCTTCTCCGAAGCAGGGGCTTAAACTTTTTGTCCAAGCCTCCTACCAGGCTGAGAAAATTTCATAGGCCGATGCGGCTTCTCCGAAGCAAGAGGCTTAAACTTTTTGTCCAAGCCTCCAACCAGGCTGAGAAAATTTCATAGGCCGATGCGGCTTCTCCGAAGCAAGAGGCTTAAACTTTTTGTCCAAGCCTCCTACCAGGCTGAGAAAATTTCATAGGCCGATGCGGCTTCTCCGAAGCTAGAGGCTTAAACTTTTTGTCCAAGCCTCCTACCAGGCTGAGAAAATTTCATAGGCCGATTCGGCTTCTCCGAAGCAAGAAAGAGGCTTAAACTTTTTGTCCAAGCCTCTTACCTGGCTGAGAAAAATTCATAGGCCGATGCGGCTTCTCCGAAGCATGAGGCTTAAACTTTTTGTCCAAGCCTCCTACCAGGCTGAGAAAAATTCATAGGCCGATGCGGCTTCTCCGAAGCAAGAGGCTTAAACTTTTTGTCCAAGCCTCCTACCAGGCTGAGAAAATTTCATAGGCCGATGCGGCTTCTCCGAAGCAAGAGGCTTAAACTTTTTGTCCAAGCCTCCTACCTGGCTGAGAAAAATTCATAGGCCCATGCGGCTTCTCCGAAGCAAGAAGCTTAAACTTTTTGTCCAAGCCTCCTATCTGGCTGAGAAAAATTCATAGGCCCATGCGGCTTCTCCGAAGCAAGAGGCTTAAACTTTTTGTCCAAGCCTCCTACCTGGCTGAGAAAAATTCATAGGCCCATACGGCTTCTCCGAAGCAAGAGGCTAAAACATTTTGTCCAAGCCTCCTACCAGGCTGAGAAAATTTCATAGGCCGATGCGGCTACTCCGAAGCAAGAGGCTTAAACTTTTCGTCCAAGCCTCCTACCAGGCTGAGAAAATTTCATAGGCCGATGCGGCTTCTCCGAAGCAAGAGGCTTAAACTTTTCGTCCAAGCCTCCTACCTGGCTGAGAAAAATTCATAGGCCGATGCGGCTTCTCCGAAGCAAGAGGCTTAAACTTTTTGTCCAAGCCTCCTACCAGGCTGAGAAAATTTCATAGGCCGATGCGGCTTCTCCGATGCAAGAGGCTAAAACTTTTTGTCCAAGCCTCCTACCTGACTGCGAAAAATTCATAGGCCGATGCGGCTTCTCCGAGGCAGGGGCTTAAACTTTTTGTCCAAGCCTCCTACCTGGCTGAGAAAAATTCATAGGCCGATGCGGCTTCTCCGAAGCAGGGGCTTAAACTTTTTGTCCAAGCCTCCCACCTGGCTGAGAAAAATTCATAGGCCGATGCGGCTTCTCCGAAGCAGGGGCTTAAACTTTTTGTGCAAGCCTCCTACCTGGCTGAGAAAATTTCATAGGCCGATGCGGCTTTTCCGAAGCAGGGGCTTAAACTTTTTGTCCAAGCCTCCTACCTGGCTGAGAAAAATTCATAGGCCGATGCGGCTTCTCCGAAGCAAGAGGCTTAAACTTTTTGTCCAAGCCTCCAACCTGGCTGAGAAAAATTCATAGGCCGATGCGGCTTCTCCGAAGCAGGGGCTTAAACTTTTTATCCAAGCCTCCTACCTGGCTGAGAAAAATTCAAAGGCCGATACGGCTTCTCCGAAACAAGAGGCTAAACTTTTTCTCCAAGCCTCCTACCTGGCTGAGAAAATTTCATAGGCCGATGCGGCTTCTCCGAAGCAAGAGGCTTAAACTTTTTGTCCAAGCCTCCAACCTGGCTGAGAAAAATTCATAGGCCGATGCGGCTTCTCCGAAGCAAGAGGCTTAAACTTTTTGTCCAAGCCTCCTACCAGGCTGAGAAAATTTCATAGGCCGATGCGGCTCCTCCGAAGCAAGAGGCTTAAACTTTTTGTCCAAGCCTCCAACCTGGCTGAGAAAAATTCATAGGCCGATGCGGCTTCTCCGAAGCAAGAGGCTTAAACTTTTTGTCCAAGCCTCCTACCAGGCTGAGAAAATTTCATAGGCCGATGCGGCTTCTCCGAAGCAAGAGGCTTAAACTTTTTGTCCAAGCCTCCTACCTGGCTGAGAAAAATTCATAGGCCGATGCGGCTTCTCCGAAGCAGGGGCTTAAACTTTTTGTCCAAGCCTCCCACCTGGCTGAGAAAAATTCATAGGCCGATGCGGCTTTTCCGAAGCAGGGGCTTAAACTTTTTGTCCAAGCCTCCTACCTGGCTGAGAAAATTTCATAGGCCGATGCGGCTTCTCCGAAGCAGTGGCTTAAACTTTTTGTACAAGCCTCTTACCAGGCTGAGAAAATTTCATAGGCGTATGCGGCTTCTCCGAAGCAAGAGGCTGAAACTTTTTGTCCAAGCCTCCTACCTGGCTGAGAAAAATTCATAGGCCGATGCGGCTTCTCCGAAGCAGGGGCTTAAACTTTTTGTCCAAGCCTCCCACCTGGCTGAGAAAAAAATCATAGCCCGATGCGGCTTCTCCGAAGCAGGGGCTTAAACTTTTTGTCCAAGCCTCCTACCAGGCTGAGAAAATTTCATAGGCCGATGCGGCTTCTCCGAAGCAGGGGCTTAAACTTTTTGTCCAAGCCTCCTACCTGGCTGAGAAAATTTCATAGGCCGATGCGGCTTCTCCGAAGCAAGAGGCTTAAACTTTTTGTCCAAGCCTCCTACCTGGCTGAGAAAAATTCATAGGCCGATGCGGCTTCTCCGAAGCAAGAGGCTTAAACTTTTTGTCCAAGCCTCCTACCAGGCTGAGAAAATTTCATAGGCCGATGCGGCTTCTCCAAAGAAAGAGGCTTAAACTTTTCGTCCAAGCCTCCTACCTGGCTGAGAAAAATTCATAGGCCGATGCGGCTTCTCCGAAGCAAGAGGCTTAAACTTTTTGTCCAAGCCTCCGACCTGGCTGAGAAAATTTCATAGGCCGATGCGGCTTCTCCGAAGCAAGAGGCTTAAACTTTTTGTCCAAGCCTCCTACCAGGCTGAGAAAATTTCATAGGCCGATGCGGCTTCTCCGAAGCAAGAGGCTTAAACTTTTTGTCCAAGCCTCCTACCAGGCTGAGAAAATTTCATAGAACGATGCGGCTTCTCCGAAGCAAGAAAGAGGCTTAAACTTTTTGTCCAAGCCTCTTACCTGGCTGAGAAAAATTCATAGGCCGATGCGGCTTCTCCGAAGCATGAGGCTTAAACTTTTTGTCCAAGCCTCCTACCAGGCTGAGAAAAATTCATAGGCCGATGCGGCTTCTCCGAAGCAAGAGGCTTAAACTTTTTGTCCAAGCCTCCTACCAGGCTGAGAAAATTTCATAGGCCGATGCGGCTTCTCCGAAGCAAGAGGCTTAAACTTTTTGTCCAAGCCTCCTACCTGGCTGAGAAAAATTCATAGGCCCATGCGGCTTCTCCGAAGCAAGAGGCTTAAACTTTTTGTCCAAGCCTCCTATCTGGCTGAGAAAAATTCATAGGGCCATGCGGCTTCTCCGAAGCAAGAGGCTTAAACTTTTTGTCCAAGCCTCCTACCTGGCTGAGAAAAATTCATAGGCCCATACGGCTTCTCCGAAGCAAGAGGCTAAAACATTTTGTCCAAGCCTCCTACCAGGCTGAGAAAATTTCATAGGCCGATGCGGCTACTCCGAAGCAAGAGGCTTAAACTTTTCGTCCAAGCCTCCTACCAGGCTGAGAAAATTTCATAGGCCGATGCGGCTTCTCCGAAGCAAGAGGCTTAAACTTTTCGTCCAAGCCTCCTACCTGGCTGAGAAAAATTCATAGGCCGATGCGGCTTTTCCGAAGCAGGGGCTTAAACTTTTTGTCCAAGCCTCCTACCTGGCTGAGAAAAATTCATAGGCCGATGCGGCTTCTCCGAAGGAAGAGGCTTAAACTTTTTGTCCAAGCCTCCAACCTGGCTGAGAAAAATTCATAGGCCGATGCGGCTTCTCCGAAGCAGGGGCTTAAACTTTTTATCCAAGCCTCCTACCTGGCTGAGAAAAATTCAAAGGCCGATACGGCTTCTCCGAAGCAAGAGGCTAAACTTTTTCTCCAAGCCTCCTACCTGGCTGAGAAAATTTCATAGGCCGATGCGGCTTCTCCGAAGCAAGAGGCTTAAACTTTTTGTCCAAGCCTCCAACCTGGCTGAGAAAAATTCATAGGCCGATGCGGCTTCTCCGAAGCAAGAGGCTTAAACTTTTTGGCCAAGCCTCCTACCTGGCTGAGAAAAATTCATAGGCCGATGCGGCTTCTCCGAAGCAGGGGCTTAAACTTTTTATCCAAGCCTCCTACCTGGCTGAGAAAAATTCAAAGGCCGATACGGCTTCTCCGAAGCAAGAGGCTAAACTTTTTCTCCAAGCCTCCTACCTGGCTGAGAAAATTTCATAGGCCGATGCGGCTTCTCCGAAGCAAGAGGCTTAAACTTTTTGTCCAAGCCTCCAACCTGGCTGAGAAAAATTCATAGGCCGATGCAGCTTCTCCGAAGCAGGGGATTAAACTGTTTGTCCAAGCCTCCTACCTGGCTGAGAAAAATTCATAGGCCGATGCGGCTTCTCCGAAGCAGGGGCTTAAACTTTTTGTCCAAGCCTCCTATCTGGCTGAGAAAATTTCATAGGCCGATGCGGCTTCTCCGAAGCAGGGGCTTAAACTTTTTGTCCAAGCCTCCTACCAGGCTGAGAAAAATTCATAGGCCGATGCGGCTTCTCCGAAGCAAGAGGCTTAAACTTTTTGTCCAAGCCTCCTACCTGGCTGAGAAAAATTCATAGGCCGATGCGGCTTCTCCGAAGCAGGGGCTTAAACTTTTTGTCCAAGCCTCCCACCTGGCTGAGAAAAATTCATAGGCCGATGCGGCTTCTCCGAAGCAGGGGCTTAAACTTTTTGTCCAAGCCTCCTACCAGGCTGAGAAAATTTCATAGGCCGATGCGGCTTCTCCGATGCAAGAGGCTTAAACTTTTTGTCCAAGCCTCCAACCAGGCTGAGAAAATTTCATAGGCCGATGCGGCTTCTCCGAAGCAAGAGGCTTAAACTTTTTGTCCAAGCCTCCTACCAGGCTGAGAAAATTTCATAGGCCGATGCGGCTTCTCCAAAGCAAGAGGCTTAAACTTTTTGTCCAAGCCTCCTACCAGGCTGAGAAAATTTCATAGGCCGATGCGGCTTCTCCGAAGCAAGAAAGAGGCTTAAACTTTTTGTCCAAGCCTCCAACCAGGCTGATAATATTTCATAGGCCGATGCGGCTTCTCCAAAGCAAGAGGCTTAAACTTTTTGTCCAAGCCTCCTACCAGGCTGAGAAAATTTCATAGGCCGATGCGGCTTCTCCGAAGCAAGAGGCTTAAACTTTTTGTCCAAGCCTCCTACCAGGCTGAGAAAATTTCATAGGCCGATGCGGCTTCTCCGAAGCAAGAAAGAGGCTTAAACTTTTTGTCCAAGCCTCTTACCTGGCTGAGAAAAATTCATAGGCCGATGCGGCTTCTCCGAAGCATGAGGCTTAAACTTTTTGTCCAAGCCTCCTACCAGGCTGAGAAAAATTCATAGGCCGATGCGGCTTCTCCGAAGCAAGAGGCTTAAACTTTTTGTCCAAGCCTCCTACCAGGCTGAGAAAATTTCATAGGCCGATGCGGCTTCTCCGAAGCAAGAGGCTTAAACTTTTTGTCCAAGCCTCCTACCTGGCTGAGAAAAATTCATAGGCCCATGCGGCTTCTCCGAAGCAAGAGGTTTAAACTTTTTGTCCAAGCCTCCTATCTGGCTGAGAAAAATTCATAGGCCCATGCGGCTTCTCCGAAGCAAGAGGCTTAAGCTTTTTGTCCAAGCCTCCTACCTGGCTGAGAAAAATTCATAGGCCCATACGGCTTCTCCGAAGCAAGAGGCTAAAACATTTTGTCCAAGCCTCCTACCAGGCTGAGAAAATTTCATAGGCCGATGCGGCTACTCCGAAGCAAGAGGCTTAAACTTTTCGTCCAAGCCTCCTACCAGGCTGAGAAAATTTCATAGGCCCATGCGGCTTCTCCGAAGCAAGAGGCTTAAACTTTTCGTCCAAGCCTCCTACCTGGCTGAGAAAAATTCATAGGCCGATGCGGCTTCTCCGAAGCAAGAGGCTTAAACTTTTTGTCCAAGCCTCCTACCAGGCTGAGAAAATTTCATAGGCCGATGCGGCTTCTCCGATGCAAGAGGCTAAAACTTTTTGTCCAAGCCTCCTACCTGACTGCGAAAAATTCATAGGCCGATGCGGCTTCTCTGAGGCAGGGGCTTAAACTTTTTGTCCCAGCCTCCTACCTGGCTGAGAAAAATTCATAGGCCGATGCGGCTTATCCGAAGCAGGTGCTTAAACTTTTTGTCCAAGCCTCCCACCTGGCTGAGAAAAATTCATAGGCCGATGCGGCTTCTCCGAAGCAGGGGCTTAAACTTTTTATCCAAGCCTCCTACCTGGCTTAGAAAAATTCAAAGGCCGATACGGCTTCTCCGAAGCAAGAGGCTAAACTTTTTCTCCAAGCCTCCTACCTGGTTGAGAAAATTTCATAGGCCGATGCGGCTTCTCCGAAGCAAGAGGCTTAAACTTTTTTTCCAAGCCTCCAACCTGGCTGAGAAAAATTCATAGGCCGATGCGGCTTCTCCGAAGCAAGAGGCTTAAACTTTTTGTCCAAGCCTCCTACCATGCTGAGAAAATTTCATAGGCCGATGCGGCTCCTCCGAAGCAAGAGGCTTAAACTTTTTGTCCAAGCCTCCAACCTGGCTGAGAAAAATTCATAGGCCGATGCGGCTTCTCCGAAGCAAGAGGCTTAAACTTTTTGTCCAAGCCTCCTACCAGGCTGAGAAAATTTCATAGGCCGATGCGGCTTCTCCGAAGCAAGAGGCTTAAACTTTTTGTCCCAGCCTCCTACCTGGCTGAGAAAAATTCATAGGCCGATGCGGCTTCTCCGAAGCAGGGGCTTAAACTTTTTGTCCAAGCCTCCCACCTGGCTGAGAAAAAAATCATAGCCCGATGCGGCTTCTCCGAAGCAGGGGCTTAAACTTTTTGTCCAAGCCTCCTACCTGGCTGAAAAAAATTCATAGGCCTATGCGGCTTCTCCGAAGCAGGGGCTTAAACTTTTTGTCCAAGCCTCCCACCTGGCTGAGAAAAATTCATAGGCCGATGCGGCTTCTCCGAAGCAGGGGCTTAAACTTTTTGTCCAAGCCTCCTACCAGGCTGAGAAAATTTCATAGGCCGATGCGGCTTCTCCGAAGCAAGAGGCTTAAACTTTTTGTCCAAGCCTCCAACCAGGCTGAGAAAATTTCATAGGCCGATGCGGCTTCTCCGAAGCAAGAGGCTTAAACTTTTTGTCCAAGCCTCCTACCAGGCTGAGAAAATTTCATAGGCCGATGCGGCTTCTCCGAAGCAAGAGGCTTAAACTTTTTGTCCAAGCCTCCTACCAGGCTGAGAAAATTTCATAGAACGATGCGGCTTCTCCGAAGCAAGAAAGAGGCTTAAACTTTTTGTCCAAGCCTCTTACCTGGCTGAGAAAAATTCATAGGCCGATGCGGCTTCTCCGAAGCATGAGGCTTAAACTTTTTGTCCAAGCCTCCTACCAGGCTGAGAAAAATTCATAGGCCGATGCGGCTTCTCCGAAGCAAGAGGCTTAAACTTTTTGTCCAAGCCTCCTACCAGGCTGAGAAAATTTCATAGGCCGATGCGGCTTCTCCGAAGCAAGAGGCTTAAACTTTTTGTCCAAGCCTCCTACCTGGCTGAGAAAAATTCATAGGCCCATGCGGCTTCTCCGAAGCAAGAGGCTTAAACTTTTTGTCCAAGCCTCCTATCTGGCTGAGAAAAAATCATAGGGCCATGCGGCTTCTCCGAAGCAAGAGGCTTAAACTTTTTGTCCAAGCCTCCTACCTGGCTGAGAAAAATTCATAGGCCCATACGGCTTCTCCGAAGCAAGAGGCTAAAACATTTTGTCCAAGCCTCCTACCAGGCTGAGAAAATTTCATAGGCCGATGCGGCTACTCCGAAGCAAGAGGCTTAAACTTTTCGTCCAAGCCTCCTACCAGGCTGAGAAAATTTCATAGGCCGATGCGGCTTCTCCGAAGCAAGAGGCTTAAACTTTTCGTCCAAGCCTCCTACCTGGCTGAGAAAAATTCATAGGCCGATGCGGCTTTTCCGAAGCAGGGGCTTAAACTTTTTGTCCAAGCCTCCTACCTGGCTGAGAAAAATTCATAGGCCGATGCGGCTTCTCCGAAGGAAGAGGCTTAAACTTTTTGTCCAAGCCTCCAACCTGGCTGAGAAAAATTCATAGGCCGATGCGGCTTCTCCGAAGCAGGGGCTTAAACTTTTTATCCAAGCCTCCTACCTGGCTGAGAAAAATTCAAAGGCCGATACGGCTTCTCCGAAGCAAGAGGCTAAACTTTTTCTCCAAGCCTCCTACCTGGCTGAGAAAATTTCATAGGCCGATGCGGCTTCTCCGAAGCAAGAGGCTTAAACTTTTTGTCCAAGCCTCCAACCTGGCTGAGAAAAATTCATAGGCCGATGCGGCTTCTCCGAAGCAAGAGGCTTAAACTTTTTGGCCAAGCCTCCTACCTGGCTGAGAAAAATTCATAGGCCGATGCGGCTTCTCCGAAGCAGGGGCTTAAACTTTTTATCCAAGCCTCCTACCTGGCTGAGAAAAATTCAAAGGCCGATACGGCTTCTCCGAAGCAAGAGGCTAAACTTTTTCTCCAAGCCTCCTACCTGGCTGAGAAAATTTCATAGGCCGATGCGGCTTCTCCGAAGCAAGAGGCTTAAACTTTTTGTCCAAGCCTCCAACCTGGCTGAAAAAAATTCATAGGCCGATGCAGCTTCTCCGAAGCAGGGGATTAAACTGTTTGTCCAAGCCTCCTACCTGGCTGAGAAAAATTCATAGGCCGATGCGGCTTCTCCGAAGCAGGGGCTTAAACTTTTTGTCCAAGCCTCCTATCTGGCTGAGAAAATTTCATAGGCCGATGCGGCTTCTCCGAAGCAGGGGCTTAAACTTTTTGTCCAAGCCTCCTACCAGGCTGAGAAAAATTCATAGGCCGATGCGGCTTCTCCGAAGCAAGAGGCTTAAACTTTTTGTCCAAGCCTCCTACCTGGCTGAGAAAAATTCATAGGCCGATGCGGCTTCTCCGAAGCAGGGGCTTAAACTTTTTGTCCAAGCCTCCCACCTGGCTGAGAAAAATTCATAGGCCGATGCGGCTTCTCCGAAGCAGGGGCTTAAACTTTTTGTCCAAGCCTCCTACCAGGCTGAGAAAATTTCATAGGCCGATGCGGCTTCTCCGATGCAAGAGGCTTAAACTTTTTGTCCAAGCCTCCAACCAGGCTGAGAAAATTTCATAGGCCGATGCGGCTTCTCCGAAGCAAGAGGCTTAAACTTTTTGTCCAAGCCTCCTACCAGGCTGAGAAAATTTCATAGGCCGATGCGGCTTCTCCAAAGCAAGAGGCTTAAACTTTTTGTCCAAGCCTCCTACCAGGCTGAGAAAATTTCATAGGCCGATGCGGCTTCTCCGAAGCAAGAAAGAGGCTTAAACTTTTTGTCCAAGCCTCCAACCAGGCTGAGAATATTTCATAGGCCGATGCGGCTTCTCCAAAGCAAGAGGCTTAAACTTTTTGTCCAAGCCTCCTACCAGGCTGAGAAAATTTCATAGGCCGATGCGGCTTCTCCGAAGCAAGAGGCTTAAACTTTTTGTCCAAGCCTCCTACCAGGCTGAGAAAATTTCATAGGCCGATGCGGCTTCTCCGAAGCAAGAAAGAGGCTTAAACTTTTTGTCCAAGCCTCTTACCTGGCTGAGAAAAATTCATAGGCCGATGCGGCTTCTCCGAAGCATGAGGCTTAAACTTTTTGTCCAAGCCTCCTACCAGGCTGAGAAAAATTCATAGGCCGATGCGGCTTCTCCGAAGCAAGAGGCTTAAACTTTTTGTCCAAGCCTCCTACCAGGCTGAGAAAATTTCATAGGCCGATGCGGCTTCTCCGAAGCAAGAGGCTTAAACTTTTTGTCCAAGCCTCCTACCTGGCTGAGAAAAATTCATAGGCCCATGCGGCTTCTCCGAAGCAAGAGGTTTAAACTTTTTGTCCAAGCCTCCTATCTGGCTGAGAAAAATTCATAGGCCCATGCGGCTTCTCCGAAGCAAGAGGCTTAAACTTTTTGTCCAAGCCTCCTACCTGGCTGAGAAAAATTCATAGGCCCATACGGCTTCTCCGAAGCAAGAGGCTAAAACATTTTGTCCAAGCCTCCTACCAGGCTGAGAAAATTTCATAGGCCGATGCGGCTACTCCGAAGCAAGAGGCTTAAACTTTTCGTCCAAGCCTCCTACCAGGCTGAGAAAATTTCATAGGCCCATGCGGCTTCTCCGAAGCAAGAGGCTTAAACTTTTCGTCCAAGCCTCCTACCTGGCTGAGAAAAAATCATAGGCCGATGCGGCTTCTCCGAAGCAAGAGGCTTAAACTTTTTGTCCAAGCCTCCTACCAGGCTGAGAAAATTTCATAGGCCGATGCGGCTTCTCCGATGCAAGAGGCTAAAACTTTTTGTCCAAGCCTCCTACCTGACTGCGAAAAATTCATAGGCCGATGCGGCTTCTCTGAGGCAGGGGCTTAAACTTTTTGTCCCAGCCTCCTACCTGGCTGAGAAAAATTCATAGGCCGATGCGGCTTATCCGAAGCAGGTGCTTAAACTTTTTGTCCAAGCCTCCCACCTGGCTGAGAAAAATTCATAGGCCGATGCGGCTTCTCCGAAGCAGGGGCTTAAACTTTTTATCCAAGCCTCCTACCTGGCTTAGAAAAATTCAAAGGCCGATACGGCTTCTCCGAAGCAAGAGGCTAAACTTTTTCTCCAAGCCTCCTACCTGGTTGAGAAAATTTCATAGGCCGATGCGGCTTCTCCGAAGCAAGAGGCTTAAACTTTTTTTCCAAGCCTCCAACCTGGCTGAGAAAAATTCATAGGCCGATGCGGCTTCTCCGAAGCAAGAGGCTTAAACTTTTTGTCCAAGCCTCCTACCATGCTGAGAAAATTTCATAGGCCGATGCGGCTCCTCCGAAGCAAGAGGCTTAAACTTTTTGTCCAAGCCTCCAACCTGGCTGAGAAAAATTCATAGGCCGATGCGGCTTCTCCGAAGCAAGAGGCTTAAACTTTTTGTCCAAGCCTCCTACCAGGCTGAGAAAATTTCATAGGCCGATGCGGCTTCTCCGAAGCAAGAGGCTTAAACTTTTTGTCCCAGCCTCCTACCTGGCTGAGAAAAATTCATAGGCCGATGCGGCTTCTCCGAAGCAGGGGCTTAAACTTTTTGTCCAAGCCTCCCACCTGGCTGAGAAAAAAATCATAGCCCGATGCGGCTTCTCCGAAGCAGGGGCTTAAACTTTTTGTCCAAGCCTCCTACCAGGCTGAGAAAATTTCATAGGCCGATGCGGCTTCTCCGAAGCAGGGGCTTAAACTTTTTGTCCAAGCCTCCTACCAGGCTGAGAAAATTTCATAGGCCGATGCGGCTTCTCCGAAGCAAGAGGCTTAAACTTTTTGTCCAAGCCTCCTACCTGGCTGAGAAAAATTCATAGGCCGATGCGGCTTCTCCGAAGCAAGAGGCTTAAACTTTTTGTCCAAGCCTCCTACCAGGCTGAGAAAATTTCATAGGCCGATGCGGCTTCTCCAAAGCAAGAGGCTTAAACTTTTCGTCCAAGCCTCCTACCTGGCTGAGAAAAATTCATAGGCCGATGCGGCTTCTCCGAAGCAAGAAAGAGGCTTAAACTTTTTGTCCAAGCCTCTTACCTGGCTGAGAAAAATTCGTAGGCCGATGCGGCTTCTCCGAAGCATGAGGCTTAAACTTTTTGTCCAAGCCTCCTACCAGGCTGAGAAAAATTCATAGGCCGATGCGGCTTCTCCGAAGTAAGAGGCTTAAACTTTTTGTCCAAGCCTCCTACCAGGCTGAGAAAATTTCATAGGCCGATGCGGCTTCTCCGAAGCAAGAGGCTTAAACTTTTTGTTCAAGCCTCCTACCTGGCTGAGAAAAATTCATAGGCCCATACGGCTTCTCCGAAGCAAGAGGCTTAAACTTTTTGTCCAAGCCTCCTATCTGGCTGAAAAAAATTCATAGGCCCATGCGGCTTCTCCGAAGCAAGAGGCTTAAACTTTTTGTCCAAGCCTCCTACCTGGCTGAGAAAAATTCATAGGCCCATACGGCTTCTCCGAAGCAAGAGGCTAAAACATTTTGTCCAAGCCTCCTACCAGGCTGAGAAAATTTCATAGGCCGATGCGGCTACTCCGAAGCAAGAGGCTTAAACTCTTCGTCCAAGCCTCCTACCAGGCTGAGAAAATTTCATAGGCCGATGCGGCTTCTCCGAAGCAAGAGGCTTAAACTTTTTGTCCAAGCCTCCAACCTGGCTGAGAAAAATTCATAGGCCGATGCGGCTTCTCCGAAGCAAGAGGCTTAAACTTTTTGTCCAAGCCTCCTACCAGGCTGAGAAAATTTCATACCCCGATGCGGCTTCTCCGAAGCAAGAGGCTTAAACTTTTTGTCCAAGCCTCCTACCAGGCTCAGAAAATTTAATAGGCCGATACGGCTTCTCCGAAGCAAGAGGCTTAAACTTTTTGTCCAAGCCTCCGACCAGGCTGAGAAAATTTCATAGGCCGATGCGGCTTCTCCGAAGCAAGAGGCTTAAACTTTTTGTCCAAGCCTCCGACCAGGCTGAGAAAATTTCATAGGCCGATGCGGCTTCTCCGAAGCAAGAGGCTTAAACTTTTTGTCCAAGCCTCCTACCTGGCTGAGAAAAATTCATAGGCCCATGCGGCTTCTCCGAAGCAAGAGGCTTAAACATTTTGTCCAAGCCTCCTACCAGGCTGAGAAAATTTCATAGGCCGATGCGGCTTCTCCGAAGCAAGAGGCTTAAACATTTTGTCCAAGCCTCCTACCAGGCTGAGAAAATTTCATAGGCCGATGCGGCTTCTCCGAAGCAAGAGGCTTAAACTTTTTGTCCAAGCCTCCAACCTGGCTGAGAAAAATTCATAGGCCGATGCGGCTTCTCCGAAGCAGGGGCTTAAACTTTTTGTCCAAGCCTCCTACCTGGCTGAGAAAATTTAATAGGCCGATACGGCTTCTCCGAAGCAAGAGGCTTAAACTTTTTGTCCAAGCCTCCTACCAGGCTCAGAAAATTTAATAGGCCGATACGGCTTCTCCGAAGCAAGAGGCTTAAACTTTTTGTCCAAGCCTCCGACCAGGCTGAGAAAATTTCATAGGCCGATGCGGCTTCTCCGAAGCAAGAGGCTTAAACTTTTTGTCCAAGCCTCCGACCAGGCTGAGAAAATTTCATAGGCCGATGCGGCTTCTCCGAAGCAAGAGGCTTAAACTTTTTGTCCAAGCCTCCTACCTGGCTGAGAAAAATTCATAGGCCGATGCGGCTTCTCCGAAGCAGGGGCTTAAACTTTTTGTCCAAGCCTCCTACCTGGCTGAGAAAATTTCATAGGCCGGTGCGGCTTCTCCGAAGCAGGGGCTTAAACTTTTTGTCCAAGCCTCCTACCAGGCTGAGAAAAATTCATAGGCCGATGCGGCTTCTCCGAAGCAAGAGGCTTAAACTTTTTGTCCAAGCCTCCTACCTGGCTGAGAAAAATTCATAGGCCGATGCGGCTTCTCCGAAGTAAGAGGCTTAAACTTTTTGTCCAAGCCTCCTACCTGGCTGAGAAAATTTCATAGGCCAATGCGGCTCCTCCGAAGCAAGAGGTTTAAACTTTTTGTCCAAGCCTCCTACTAGGCTGAGAAAATTTCATAGGCCAATACGGCTCCTCCGAAGCAAGAGGTTTAAACTTTTTGTCCAAGCCTCCTACCTGGCTGAGAAAAATTCATAGGCCGATGCGGCTTCTCCGAAGCAAGAGGCTTAAACTTTTTGTCCAAGCCTCCTACCTGGCTGAGAAAATTTCATAGGCCGATGCGGCTTCTCCGAAGCAAGAGGCTTAAACTTTTTGTCCAAGCCTCCAACCTGGCTGAGAAAAATTCATAGGCCGATGCGGCTTCTCCGAAGCAAGAGGCTTAAACTTTTTGTCCAAGCCTCCTACCTGGCTGAGAAAATTTCATAGGCCGATGTGGCTTCTCCGAAGCAAGAGGCTTAAACTTTTTGTCCAAGCCTCCAACCTGGCTGAGAAAAATTCATAGGCCGATGCGGCTTCTCCGAAGCAAGAGGCTTAAACTTTTTGTCCAAGCCTCCTACCTGGCTGAGAAATATTCATAGGCCGATGCGGCTTCTCCGAAGTAAGAGGCTTAAACTTTTTGTCCAAGCCTCCTACCTGGCTGAGAAAAATTCATAGGCCGATGCGGCTTCTCCGAAGCAGGGGCTTAAACTGTTTGTCCAAGCCTCCTACCTGGCTGAGAAAATTTCATAGGCCGATGTGGCTTCTCCGAAGCAAGAGGCTTAAACTTTTTCTCCAAGCCTCCTACCTGGCTGAGAAAATTTCATAGGCCGATGCGGCTTCTCCGAAGCAAGAGGCTTAAACTTTTTGTCCAAGCCTCCGACCTGGCTGAGAAAAATTCATAGGCAGATGCGGCTTCTCCGAAGCAAGAGGCTTAAACTTTTTGTCCAAGCCTCCTACCAGGCTGAGAAAATTTCATAGGCCGATGCGGCTCCTCCGAAGCAAGAGGCTTAAACTTTTTGTCCAAGCCTCCAACCTGGCTGAGAAAAATTCATAGGCCGATGCGGCTTCTCCGAAGCAAGAGGCTTAAACTTTTTGTCCAAGCCTCCTACCAGGCTGAGAAAATTTCATAGGCCGATGCGGCTTCTCCGAAGCAAGAGGCTTAAACTTTTTGTCCAAGCCTCCTACCTGGCTGAGAAAAATTCATAGGCCGATGCGGCTTCTCCGAAGCAGGGGCTTAAACTTTTTGTCCAAGTCTCCCACCTGGCTGAGAAAAAAATCATAGCCCGATGCGGCTTCTCCGAAGCAGGGGCTTAAACTTTTTGTCCAAGCCTCCTACCAGGCTGAGAAAATTTCATAGGCCGATGCGGCTTCTCCGAAGCAGGGGCTTAAACTTTTTGTCCAAGCCTCCTACCTGGCTGAGAAAATTTCATAGGCCGATGCGGCTTCTCCGAAGCAAGAAAGAGGCTTAAACTTTTTGTCCAAGCCTCTTACCTGGCTGAGAAAAATTCATAGGCCGATGCGGCTTCTCCGAAGCATGAGGCTTAAACTTTTTGTCCAAGCCTCCTACCAGGCTGAGAAAAATTCATAGGCCGATGCGGCTTCTCCGAAGCAAGAGGCTTAAACTTTTTGTCCAAGCCTCCTACCAGGCTGAGAAAATTTCATAGGCCGATGCGGCTTCTCCGAAGCAAGAGGCTTAAACTTTTTGTCCAAGCCTCCTACCTGGCTGAGAAAAATTCATAGGCCCATGCGGCTTCTCCGAAGCAAGAGGCTTAAACTTTTTGTCCAAGCCTCCTATCTGGCTGAGAAAAATTCATAGGCCCATGCGGCTTCTCCGAAGCAAGAGGCTTAAACTTTTTGTCCAAGCCTCCTACCTGGCTGAGAAAAATTCATAGGCCCATACGGCTTCTCCGAAGCAAGAGGCTAAAACATTTTGTCCAAGCCTCCTACCAGGCTGAGAAAATTTCATAGGCCGATGCGGCTACTCCGAAGCAAGAGGCTTAAACTTTTCGTCCAAGCCTCCTACCAGGCTGAGAAAATTTCATAGGCCGATGCGGCTTCTCCGAAACAAGAGGCTTAAACTTTTCGTCCAAGCCTCCTACCTGGCTGAGAAAAATTCATAGGCCGATGCGGCTTCTCCGAAGCAAGAGGCTTAAACTTTTTGTCCAAGCCTCCTACCAGGCTGAGAAAATTTCATAGGCCGATGCGGCTTCTCCGATGCAAGAGGCTAAAACTTTTTGTCCAAGCCTCCTACCTGACTGCGAAAAATTCATAGGCCGATGCGGCTTCTCCGAGGCAGGGGCTTAAACTTTTTGTCCAAGCCTCCTACCTGGCTGAGAAAAATTCATAGGCCGATGCGGCTTCTCCGAAGCAGGGGCTTAAACTTTTTGTCCAAGCCTCCCACCTGGCTGAGAAAAATTCATAGGCCGATGCGGCTTCTCCGAAGCAGGGGCTTAAACTTTTTGTGCAAGCCTCCTACCTGGCTGAGAAAATTTCATAGGCCGATGCGGCTTTTCCGAAGCAGGGGCTTAAACTTTTTGTCCAAGCCTCCTACCTGGCTGAGAAAAATTCATAGGCCGATGCGGCTTCTCCGAAGGAAGAGGCTTAAACTTTTTGTCCAAGCCTCCAACCTGGCTGAGAAAAATTCATAGGCCGATGCGGCTTCTCCGAAGCAGGGGCTTAAACTTTTTATCCAAGCCTCCTACCTGGCTGAGAAAAATTCAAAGGCCGATACGGCTTCTCCGAAGCAAGAGGCTAAACTTTTTCTCCAAGCCTCCTACCTGGCTGAGAAAATTTCATAGGCCGATGCGGCTTCTCCGAAGCAAGAGGCTTAAACTTTTTGTCCAAGCCTCCAACCTGGCTGAGAAAAATTCATAGGCCGATGCGGCTTCTCCGAAGCAAGAGGCTTAAACTTTTTGGCCAAGCCTCCTACCTGGCTGAGAAAAATTCATAGGCCGATGCGGCTTCTCCGAAGCAGGGGCTTAAACTTTTTATCCAAGCCTCCTACCTGGCTGAGAAAAATTCAAAGGCCGATACGGCTTCTCCGAAGCAAGAGGCTAAACTTTTTCTCCAAGCCTCCTACCAGGCTGAGAAAATTTCATAGGCCGATGCGGCTTCTCCGAAGCAAGAGGCTTAAACTTTTTGTCCAAGCCTCCAACCTGGCTGAGAAAAATTCATAGGCCGATGCGGCTCCTCCGAAGCAAGAGGCTTAAACTTTTTGTCCAAGCCTCCTACCAGGCTGAGAAAATTTCATAGGCCGATGCGGCTTCTCCAAAGAAAGAGGCTTAAACTTTTCGTCCAAGCCTCCTACCTGGCTGAGAAAAATTCATAGGCCGATGCGGCTTCTCCGAAGCAAGAGGCTTAAACTTTTTGTCCAAGCCTCCGACCTGGCTGAGAAAAATTCATAGGCCGATGCAGCTTCTCCGAAGCAGGGGATTAAACTGTTTGTCCAAGCCTCCTACCTGGCTGAGAAAAATTCATAGGCCGATGCGGCTTCTCCGAAGCAGGGGCTTAAACTTTTTGTCCAAGCCTCCTATCTGGCTGAGAAAATTTCATAGGCCGATGCGGCTTCTCCGAAGCAGGGGCTTAAACTTTTTGTCCAAGCCTCCTACCAGGCTGAGAAAAATTCATAGGCCGATGCGGCTTCTCCGAAGCAAGAGGCTTAAACTTTTTGTCCAAGCCTCCTACCTGGCTGAGAAAAATTCATAGGCCGATGCGGCTTCTCCGAAGCAGGGGCTTAAACTTTTTGTCCAAGCCTCCCACCTGGCTGAGAAAAATTCATAGGCCGATGCGGCTTCTCCGAAGCAGGGGCTTAAACTTTTTGTCCAAGCCTCCTACCAGGCTGAGAAAATTTCATAGGCCGATGCGGCTTCTCCGAAGCAAGAGGCTTAAACTTTTTGTCCAAGCCTCCAACCAGGCTGAGAAAATTTCATAGGCCGATGCGTCTTCTCCGAAGCAAGAGGCTTAAACTTTTTGTCCAAGCCTCCTACCAGGCTGAGAAAATTTCATAGGCCGATGCGGCTTCTCCGAAGCAAGAGGCTTAAACTTTTTGTCCAAGCCTCCTACCAGGCTGAGAAAATTTCATAGGCCGATGCGGCTTCTCCGAAGCAAGAAAGAGGCTTAAACTTTTTGTCCAAGCCTCCAACCAGGCTGAGAAAATTTCATAGGCCGATGCGGCTTCTCCGAAGCAAGAGGCTTAAACTTTTTGTCCAAGCCTCCTACCAGGCTGAGAAATATTCATAGGCCGATGCGGCTTCTCCGAAGCAAGAGGCTTAAACTTTTTGTCCAAGCCTCTTACCAGGCTGAGAAAATTTCATAGGCCGATGCGGCTTCTCCGAAGCAAGAAAGAGGCTTAAACTTTTTGTCCAAGCCTCTTACCTGGCTGAGAAAAATTCATAGGCCGATGCGGCTTCTCCGAAGCATGAGGCTTAAACTTTTTGTCCAAGCCTCCTACCAGGCTGAGAAAAATTCATAGGCCGATGCGGCTTCTCCGAAGCAAGAGGCTTAAACTTTTTGTCCAAGCCTCCTACCAGGCTGAGAAAATTTCATAGGCCGATGCGGCTTCTCCGAAGCAAGAGGCTTAAACTTTTTGTCCAAGCCTCCTACCTGGCTGAGAAAAATTCATAGGCCCATGCGGCTTCTCCGAAGCAAGAGGCTTAAACTTTTTGTCCAAGCCTCCTATCTGGCTGAGAAAAATTCATAGGCCCATGCGGCTTCTCCGAAGCAAGAGGCTTAAACTTTTTGTCCAAGCCTCCTACCTGGCTGAGAAAAATTCATAGGCCCATACGGCTTCTCCGAAGCAAGAGGCTAAAACATTTTGTCCAAGCCTCCTACCAGGCTGAGAAAATTTCATAGGCCGATGCGGCTACTCCGAAGCAAGAGGCTTAAACTTTTCGTCCAAGCCTCCTACCAGGCTGAGAAAATTTCATAGGCCGATGCGGCTTCTCCGAAGCAAGAGGCTTAAACTTTTCGTCCAAGCCTCCTACCTGGCTGAGAAAAATTCATAGGCCGATGCGGCTTCTCCGAAGCAAGAGGCTTAAACTTTTTGTCCAAGCCTCCTACCAGGCTGAGAAAATTTCATAGGCCGATGCGGCTTCTCCGATGCAAGAGGCTAAAACTTTTTGTCCAAGCCTCCTACCTGACTGCGAAAAATTCATAGGCCGATGCGGCTTCTCCGAGGCAGGGGCTTAAACTTTTTGTCCCAGCCTCCTACCTGGCTGAGAAAAATTCATAGGCCGATGCGGCTTCTCCGAAGCAAGAGGCTTAAACTTTTTGTCCAAGCCTCCTACCTGGCTGAAAAAAATTCATAGGCCTATGCGGCTTCTCCGAAGCAGGGGCTTAAACTTTTTGTCCAAGCCTCCCACCTGGCTGAGAAAAATTCATAGGCCGATGCGGCTTCTCCGAAGCAGGGGCTTAAACTTTTTGTCCAAGCCTCCTACCAGGCTGAGAAAATTTCATAGGCCGATGCGGCTTCTCCGAAGCAAGAAAGAGGCTTAAACTTTTTGTCCAAGCCTCTTACCTGGCTGAGAAAAATTCATAGGCCGATGCGGCTTCTCCGAAGCAAGAGGCTTAAACTTTTTGTCCAAGCCTCCGACCAGGCTGAGAAAATTTCATAGGCCGATGCGGCTTCTCCGAAGCAAGAGGCTTAAACTTTTTGTCCAAGCCTCCTACCAGGCTGAGAAAATTTCATAGGCCGATGCGGCTTCTCCGAAGCAAGAGGCTTAAACTTTTTGTCCAAGCCTCCTACCAGGCTGAGAAAATTTCATAGGCCGATGCGGCTCCTCCGAAGCAAGAGGCTTAAACTTTTTGTCCAAGGCTTAAACTTTTTGTCCAAGCCTCCTACCAGGCTGAGAAAATTTCATAGGCCGATGCGGCTCCTCCGAAGCAAGAGGCTTAAACTTTTTGTCCAAGCCTCCTACCAGGCTGAGAAAATTTCATAGGCCGATGCGGCTTCTCCGAAGCAAGAGGCTTAAACTTTTTGTCCAAGCCTCCTACCTGGCTGAGAAAAATTCATAGGCCGATGCGGCTTCTCCGAAGCAGGGGCTTAAACTTTTTGTCCAAGCCTCCCACCTGGCTGAGAAAAATTCATAGGCCGATGCGGCTTCTCCGAAGCAGGGGCTTAAACTTTTTGTCCAAGCCTCCTACCAGGCTGAGAAAATTTCATAGGCCGATGCGGCTTCTCCGAAGCAAGAGGCTTAAACTTTTTGTCCAAGCCTCCAACCAGGCTGAGAAAATTTCATAGGCCGATGCGGCTTCTCCGAAGCAAGAGGCTTAAACTTTTTGTCCAAGCCTCCTACCAGGCTGAGAAAATTTCATAGGCCGATGCGGCTTCTCCGAAGCTAGAGGCTTAAACTTTTTGTCCAAGCCTCCTACCAGGCTGAGAAAATTTCATAGGCCGATTCGGCTTCTCCGAAGCAAGAAAGAGGCTTAAACTTTTTGTCCAAGCCTCTTACCTGGCTGAGAAAAATTCATAGGCCGATGCGGCTTCTCCGAAGCATGAGGCTTAAACTTTTTGTCCAAGCCTCCTACCAGGCTGAGAAAAATTCATAGGCCGATGCGGCTTCTCCGAAGCAAGAGGCTTAAACTTTTTGTCCAAGCCTCCTACCAGGCTGAGAAAATTTCATAGGCCGATGCGGCTTCTCCGAAGCAAGAGGCTTAAACTTTTTGTCCAAGCCTCCTACCTGGCTGAGAAAAATTCATAGGCCCATGCGGCTTCTCCGAAGCAAGAAGCTTAAACTTTTTGTCCAAGCCTCCTATCTGGCTGAGAAAAATTCATAGGCCCATGCGGCTTCTCCGAAGCAAGAGGCTTAAACTTTTTGTCCAAGCCTCCTACCTGGCTGAGAAAAATTCATAGGCCCATACGGCTTCTCCGAAGCAAGAGGCTAAAACATTTTGTCCAAGCCTCCTACCAGGCTGAGAAAATTTCATAGGCCGATGCGGCTACTCCGAAGCAAGAGGCTTAAACTTTTCGTCCAAGCCTCCTACCAGGCTGAGAAAATTTCATAGGCCGATGCGGCTTCTCCGAAGCAAGAGGCTTAAACTTTTCGTCCAAGCCTCCTACCTGGCTGAGAAAAATTCATAGGCCGATGCGGCTTCTCCGAAGCAAGAGGCTTAAACTTTTTGTCCAAGCCTCCTACCAGGCTGAGAAAATTTCATAGGCCGATGCGGCTTCTCCGATGCAAGAGGCTAAAACTTTTTGTCCAAGCCTCCTACCTGACTGCGAAAAATTCATAGGCCGATGCGGCTTCTCCGAGGCAGGGGCTTAAACTTTTTGTCCAAGCCTCCTACCTGGCTGAGAAAAATTCATAGGCCGATGCGGCTTCTCCGAAGCAGGGGCTTAAACTTTTTGTCCAAGCCTCCCACCTGGCTGAGAAAAATTCATAGGCCGATGCGGCTTCTCCGAAGCAGGGGCTTAAACTTTTTGTGCAAGCCTCCTACCTGGCTGAGAAAATTTCATAGGCCGATGCGGCTTTTCCGAAGCAGGGGCTTAAACTTTTTGTCCAAGCCTCCTACCTGGCTGAGAAAAATTCATAGGCCGATGCGGCTTCTCCGAAGCAAGAGGCTTAAACTTTTTGTCCAAGCCTCCAACCTGGCTGAGAAAAATTCATAGGCCGATGCGGCTTCTCCGAAGCAGGGGCTTAAACTTTTTATCCAAGCCTCCTACCTGGCTGAGAAAAATTCAAAGGCCGATACGGCTTCTCCGAAACAAGAGGCTAAACTTTTTCTCCAAGCCTCCTACCTGGCTGAGAAAATTTCATAGGCCGATGCGGCTTCTCCGAAGCAAGAGGCTTAAACTTTTTGTCCAAGCCTCCAACCTGGCTGAGAAAAATTCATAGGCCGATGCGGCTTCTCCGAAGCAAGAGGCTTAAACTTTTTGTCCAAGCCTCCTACCAGGCTGAGAAAATTTCATAGGCCGATGCGGCTCCTCCGAAGCAAGAGGCTTAAACTTTTTGTCCAAGCCTCCTACCAGGCTGAGAAAATTTCATAGGCCGATGTGTCTTCTCCGAAGCAAGAGGCTTAAACTTTTTGTCCAAGCCTCCTACCAGGCTGAGAAAATTTCATAGGCCGATGTGTCTTCTCCGAAGCAAGAGGCTTAAACTTTTTGTCCAAGCCTCCTACCAGGCTGAGAAAATTTCATAGGCCGATGCGGCTTCTCCGAAGCAAGAAAGAGGCTTAAACTTTTTGTCCAAGCCTCCAACCAGGCTGAGAAAATTTCATAGGCCGATGCGGCTTCTCCGAAGCAAGAGGCTTAAACTTTTTGTCCAAGCCTCCTACCAGGCTGAGAAATATTCATAGGCCGATGCGGCTTCTCCGAAGCAAGAGGCTTAAACTTTTTGTCCAAGCCTCTTACCAGGCTGAGAAAATTTCATAGGCCGATGCGGCTTCTCCGAAGCAAGAAAGAGGCTTAAACTTTTTGTCCAAGCCTCTTACCTGGCTGAGAAAAATTCATAGGCCGATGCGGCTTCTCCGAAGCATGAGGCTTAAACTTTTTGTCCAAGCCTCCTACCAGGCTGAGAAAAATTCATAGGCCGATGCGGCTTCTCCGAAGCAAGAGGCTTAAACTTTTTGTCCAAGCCTCCTACCAGGCTGAGAAAATTTCATAGGCCGATGCGGCTTCTCCGAAGCAAGAGGCTTAAACTTTTTGTCCAAGCCTCCTACCTGGCTGAGAAAAATTCATAGGCCCATGCGGCTTCTCCGAAGCAAGAGGCTTAAACTTTTTGTCCAAGCCTCCTATCTGGCTGAGAAAAATTCATAGGCCCATGCGGCTTCTCCGAAGCAAGAGGCTTAAACTTTTTGTCCAAGCCTCCTACCTGGCTGAGAAAAATTCATAGGCCCATACGGCTTCTCCGAAGCAAGAGGCTAAAACATTTTGTCCAAGCCTCCTACCAGGCTGAGAAAATTTCATAGGCCGATGCGGCTACTCCGAAGCAAGAGGCTTAAACTTTTCGTCCAAGCCTCCTACCAGGCTGAGAAAATTTCATAGGCCGATGCGGCTTCTCCGAAGCAAGAGGCTTAAACTTTTCGTCCAAGCCTCCTACCTGGCTGAGAAAAATTCATAGGCCGATGCGGCTTCTCCGAAGCAAGAGGCTTAAACTTTTTGTCCAAGCCTCCTACCAGGCTGAGAAAATTTCATAGGCCGATGCGGCTTCTCCGATGCAAGAGGCTAAAACTTTTTGTCCAAGCCTCCTACCTGACTGCGAAAAATTCATAGGCCGATGCGGCTTCTCCGAGGCAGGGGCTTAAACTTTTTGTCCCAGCCTCCTACCTGGCTGAGAAAAATTCATAGGCCGATGCGGCTTCTCCGAAGCAAGAGGCTTAAACTTTTTGTCCAAGCCTCCTACCTGGCTGAAAAAAATTCATAGGCCTATGCGGCTTCTCCGAAGCAGGGGCTTAAACTTTTTGTCCAAGCCTCCCACCTGGCTGAGAAAAATTCATAGGCCGATGCGGCTTCTCCGAAGCAGGGGCTTAAACTTTTTGTCCAAGCCTCCTACCAGGCTGAGAAAATTTCATAGGCCGATGCGGCTTCTCCGAAGCAAGAAAGAGGCTTAAACTTTTTGTCCAAGCCTCTTACCTGGCTGAGAAAAATTCATAGGCCGATGCGGCTTCTCCGAAGCAAGAGGCTTAAACTTTTTGTCCAAGCCTCCGACCAGGCTGAGAAAATTTCATAGGCCGATGCGGCTTCTCCGAAGCAAGAGGCTTAAACTTTTTGTCCAAGCCTCCTACCAGGCTGAGAAAATTTCATAGGCCGATGCGGCTTCTCCGAAGCAAGAGGCTTAAACTTTTTGTCCAAGCCTCCTACCAGGCTGAGAAAATTTCATAGGCCGATGCGGCTCCTCCGAAGCAAGAGGCTTAAACTTTTTGTCCAAGGCTTAAACTTTTTGTCCAAGCCTCCTACCAGGCTGAGAAAATTTCATAGGCCGATGCGGCTCCTCCGAAGCAAGAGGCTTAAACTTTTTGTCCAAGCCTCCTACCAGGCTGAGAAAATTTCATAGGCCGATGCGGCTTCTCCGAAGCAAGAGGCTTAAACTTTTTGTCCAAGCCTCCTACCTGGCTGAGAAAAATTCATAGGCCGATGCGGCTTCTCCGAAGCAGGGGCTTAAACTTTTTGTCCAAGCCTCCCACCTGGCTGAGAAAAATTCATAGGCCGATGCGGCTTCTCCGAAGCAGGGGCTTAAACTTTTTGTCCAAGCCTCCTACCAGGCTGAGAAAATTTCATAGGCCGATGCGGCTTCTCCGAAGCAAGAGGCTTAAACTTTTTGTCCAAGCCTCCAACCAGGCTGAGAAAATTTCATAGGCCGATGCGGCTTCTCCGAAGCAAGAGGCTTAAACTTTTTGTCCAAGCCTCCTACCAGGCTGAGAAAATTTCATAGGCCGATGCGGCTTCTCCGAAGCTAGAGGCTTAAACTTTTTGTCCAAGCCTCCTACCAGGCTGAGAAAATTTCATAGGCCGATTCGGCTTCTCCGAAGCAAGAAAGAGGCTTAAACTTTTTGTCCAAGCCTCTTACCTGGCTGAGAAAAATTCATAGGCCGATGCGGCTTCTCCGAAGCATGAGGCTTAAACTTTTTGTCCAAGCCTCCTACCAGGCTGAGAAAAATTCATAGGCCGATGC
Organism: Mytilus californianus; assembly: GCF_021869535.1. Taxonomy (NCBI): domain Eukaryota; kingdom Metazoa; phylum Mollusca; class Bivalvia; order Mytilida; family Mytilidae; genus Mytilus; species Mytilus californianus. Next base: position 19,063,272 of record NW_026262712.1, on the reverse strand, counting down.
GGCTTCTCCGAAGCAAGAGGCTTAAACTTTTTGTCCAAGCCTCCTACCAGGCTGAGAAAATTTCATAGGCCGATGCGGCTTCTCCGAAGCAAGAGGCTTAAACTTTTTGTCCAAGCCTCCTACCTGGCTGAGAAAAATTCATAGGCCCATGCGGCTTCTCCGAAGCAAGAAGCTTAAACTTTTTGTCCAAGCCTCCTATCTGGCTGAGAAAAATTCATAGGCCCATGCGGCTTCTCCGAAGCAAGAGGCTTAAACTTTTTGTCCAAGCCTCCTACCTGGCTGAGAAAAATTCATAGGCCCATACGGCTTCTCCGAAGCAAGAGGCTAAAACATTTTGTCCAAGCCTCCTACCAGGCTGAGAAAATTTCATAGGCCGATGCGGCTACTCCGAAGCAAGAGGCTTAAACTTTTCGTCCAAGCCTCCTACCAGGCTGAGAAAATTTCATAGGCCGATGCGGCTTCTCCGAAGCAAGAGGCTTAAACTTTTCGTCCAAGCCTCCTACCTGGCTGAGAAAAATTCATAGGCCGATGCGGCTTCTCCGAAGCAAGAGGCTTAAACTTTTTGTCCAAGCCTCCTACCAGGCTGAGAAAATTTCATAGGCCGATGCGGCTTCTCCGATGCAAGAGGCTAAAACTTTTTGTCCAAGCCTCCTACCTGACTGCGAAAAATTCATAGGCCGATGCGGCTTCTCCGAGGCAGGGGCTTAAACTTTTTGTCCAAGCCTCCTACCTGGCTGAGAAAAATTCATAGGCCGATGCGGCTTCTCCGAAGCAGGGGCTTAAACTTTTTGTCCAAGCCTCCCACCTGGCTGAGAAAAATTCATAGGCCGATGCGGCTTCTCCGAAGCAGGGGCTTAAACTTTTTGTGCAAGCCTCCTACCTGGCTGAGAAAATTTCATAGGCCGATGCGGCTTTTCCGAAGCAGGGGCTTAAACTTTTTGTCCAAGCCTCCTACCTGGCTGAGAAAAATTCATAGGCCGATGCGGCTTCTCCGAAGCAAGAGGCTTAAACTTTTTGTCCAAGCCTCCAACCTGGCTGAGAAAAATTCATAGGCCGATGCGGCTTCTCCGAAGCAGGGGCTTAAACTTTTTATCCAAGCCTCCTACCTGGCTGAGAAAAATTCAAAGGCCGATACGGCTTCTCCGAAACAAGAGGCTAAACTTTTTCTCCAAGCCTCCTACCTGGCTGAGAAAATTTCATAGGCCGATGCGGCTTCTCCGAAGCAAGAGGCTTAAACTTTTTGTCCAAGCCTCCAACCTGGCTGAGAAAAATTCATAGGCCGATGCGGCTTCTCCGAAGCAAGAGGCTTAAACTTTTTGTCCAAGCCTCCTACCAGGCTGAGAAAATTTCATAGGCCGATGCGGCTCCTCCGAAGCAAGAGGCTTAAACTTTTTGTCCAAGCCTCCTACCAGGCTGAGAAAATTTCATAGGCCGATGTGTCTTCTCCGAAGCAAGAGGCTTAAACTTTTTGTCCAAGCCTCCTACCAGGCTGAGAAAATTTCATAGGCCGATGTGTCTTCTCCGAAGCAAGAGGCTTAAACTTTTTGTCCAAGCCTCCTACCAGGCTGAGAAAATTTCATAGGCCGATGCGGCTTCTCCGAAGCAAGAGGCTTAAACTTTTTGTCCAAGCCTCCTACCAGGCTGAGAAAATTTCATAGGCCGATGCGGCTTCTCCGAAGCAAGAGGCTTAAACTTTTTGTCCAAGCCTCCTACCAGGCTGAGAAAATTTCATAGGCCGATGCGGCTTCTCCGAAGCAAGAGGCTTAAACTTTTTGTCCAAGCCTCCTACCAGGCTGAGAAAATTTCATAGGCCGATGCGGCTCCTCCGAAGCAAGAGGCTTAAACTTTTTGTCCAAGCCTCCTACCAGGCTGAGAAAATTTCATAGGCCGATGCGGCTTCTCCGAAGCAAGAGGCTTAAACTTTTTGTCCAAGCCTCCTACCAGGCTCAGAAAAATTCATAGGCCGATGCGGCTTCTCCGAAGCAAGAGGCTTAAACTTTTTGTCCAAGCCTCCTACCTGGCTGAGAAAAATTCATAGGCCGATGCGGCTTCTCCGAAGCAAGAGGCTTAAACTTTTTGTCCAAGCCTCCTACCAGGCTGAGTAAATTTCATAGGCCGATGCGGCTTCTCCGAAGCAAGAGGCTTAAACTTTTTGTCCAAGCCTCCTACCAGACTGAGAAAATTTCATAGGCCGATGCGGCTTCTCCGAAGCAAGAGGCTTAAACTTTTTGTCCAAGCCTCCTACCAGGCTGAGAAAATTTCATAGGCCGATGCGGCTTCTCCGAAGCAAGAGGCTTAAACTTTTTGTCCAAGCCTCCTACCAGGCTGAGAAAATTTCATAGGCCGATGCGGCTCCTCCGAAGCAAGAGGCTTAAACTTTTTGTCCAAGCCTCCTACCAGGCTGAGAAAAATTCATAGGCCGATGCGGCTTCTCCGAAGCAAGAGGCTTAAACTTTTTGTCCAAGCCTCCTACCTGGCTGAGAAAAATTCATAGGCCGATGCGGCTTCTCCGAAGCAGGGGCTTAAACTTTTTGTCCAAGCCTCCTACCTGGCTGAAAAAAATTCATAGGCCGATGCGGCTTCTCCGAAGCAAGAGGCTTAAACTTTTTGTCCAAGCCTCCTACCAGACTGAGAAAATTTCATAGGCCGATGCGGCTTCTCCGAAGCAAGAGGCTTAAACTTTTTGTCCAAGCCTCCTACCAGGCTGAGAAAATTTCATAGGCCGATGCGGCTTCTCCGAAGCAAGAGGCTTAAACTTTTTGTCCAAGCCTCCTACCAGGCTGAGAAAATTTCATAGGCCGATGCGGCTCCTCCGAAGCAAGAGGCTTAAACTTTTTGTCCAAGCCTCCTACCAGGCTGAGAAAAATTCATAGGCCGATGCGGCTTCTCCGAAGCAAGAGGCTTAAACTTTTTGTCCAAGCCTCCTACCTGGCTGAGAAAAATTCATAGGCCGATGCGGCTTCTCCGAAGCAGGGGCTTAAACTTTTTGTCCAAGCCTCCTACCAGGCTGAGAAAATTTCATAGGCCGATGCGGCTTCTCCGAAGCAAGAGGCTTAAACTTTTTGTCCAAGCCTCCTACCAGGCTGAGAAAATTTCATAGGCCGATGCGGCTCCTCCGAAGCAAGAGGCTTAAACTTTTTTATGTCCAAGCCTCCAACCTGGCTGAGAAAATTTCATAGGCCGATGCGGCTTCTCCGAAGCAAGAGGCTTAAATTTTTTGTCCAAGCCTCCTACCTGGCGGAGAAAAATTCATAGGCCGATGCGGCTTCTCCGAAGCAAGAGGCTTAAACTTTTTGTCCAAGCCTCCTACCAGGCTGAGTAAATTTCATAGGCCGATGCGGCTTCTCCGAAGTAGGGGCTTAAACTTTTTGTCCAAGCCTCCTACCAGGCTGAGAAAAATTCATAGGCCGATGCGGCTTCTCCGAAGCAAGAGAATTTTACTTTTTGTCCAAGCCTCCTACCTGGCGGAGAAAAATTCATAGGCCGATGCGGCTTCTCCGAAGCAAGAGGCTTAAACTTTTTGTCCAAGCCTCCTACCAGGCTGAGAAAATTTCATAGGCCGATGCGGCTTCTCCGAAGCAAGAGGCTTAAACTTTTTGTCCAAGCCTCCTACCTGGCTGAGAAAAATTCATAGGCCGATGCGGCTTCTCCGAAGCAGGAGGCTTAAACTTTTTGTCCAAGCCTCCTACCAGGCTGAGAAAAATTCATAGGCCGATGCAGCTTCTCCGAAGCAAGAGGCTTAAACTTTTTGTCCAAGCCTCCTACCTGGCGGAGAAAAATTCATAGGCCGATGCGGCTTCTCCGAAGCAAGAGGCTTAAACTTTTTGTCCAAGCCTCCTACCAGGCTGAGAAAAATTCATAGGCCGATGCGGCTTCTCCGATGCAGGGGCTTAAACTTTTTGTCCAAGCCTCCTACCTGGCTGAAAAAAATTCATAGGCCGATGCGGCTTCTTCGAAGCAAGAGGCTTAAACTTTTTGTCCAAGCCTCCTACCAGGCTGAGAAAATTTCATAGGCCGATGCGGCTCCTCCGAAGCAAGAGGCTTAAACTTTTTTATGTCCAAGCCTCCAACCTGGCTGAGAAAATTTCATAGGCCGATGCGGCTTCTCCGAAGCAAGAGGCTTAAATTTTTTGTCCAAGCCTCCTACCTGGCGGAGAAAAATTCATAGGCCGATGCGGCTTCTCCGAAGCAAGAGGCTTAAACTTTTTGTCCAAGCCTCCTACCAGGCTGAGTAAATTTCATAGGCCGATGCGGCTTCTCCGAAGTAGGGGCTTAAACTTTTTGTCCAAGCCTCCTACCAGGCTGAGAAAAATTCATAGGCCGATGCGGCTTCTCCGAAGCAAGAGAATTTTACTTTTTGTCCAAGCCTCCTACCTGGCGGAGAAAAATTCATAGGCCGATGCGGCTTCTCCGAAGCAAGAGGCTTAAACTTTTTGTCCAAGCCTCCTACCAGGCTGAGAAAATTTCATAGGCCGATGCGGCTTCTCCGAAGCAAGAGGCTTAAACTTTTTGTCCAAGCCTCCTACCAGGCTGAGAAAATTTCATAGGCCGATGAGGCTTCTCCGAAGCAAGAGGCTTAAATTTTTTGTCCAAGCCTCCTACCTGGCGGAGAAAAATTCATAGGATGATGCGGCTTCTCCGAAGCAAGAGGCTTAAACTTTTTGTCCAAGCCTCCTACCAGGCTGAGAAAATTTCATAGGCCGATGCGGCTTCTCCGAAGCAAGAGGCTTAAACTTTTTGTCCAAGCCTCCTACCAGGCTGAGAAAATTTCATAGGCTGATGCGGCTTCTCCGAAGCAAGAGGCTTAAACTTTTTGTCCAAGCCTCCTACCTGGCTGAGAAAAATTCATAGGCCGATGAGGCTTCTCCGAAGCAAGAGGCTTAAATTTTTTGTCCAAGCCTCCTACCTGGCGGAGAAAAATTCATAGGATGATGCGGCTTCTCCGAAGCAAGAGGCTTAAACTTTTTGTCCAAGCCTCCTACCAGGCTGAGAAAATTTCATAGGCCGATGCGGCTTCTCCGAAGCAAGAGGCTTAAACTTTTTGTCCAAGCCTCCTACCAGGCTGAGAAAATTTCATAGGCTGATGCGGCTTCTCCGAAGCAAGAGGCTTAAACTTTTTGTCCAAGCCTCCTACCTGGCTGAGAAAAATTCATAGGCCAATGCGGCTTCTCCGAAGCAAGAGGCTTAAACTTTTTGTCCAAGCCTCCTACCTGGCTGAGAAAATTTCATAGGCCGATGCGGCTTCTCCGAAGCAAGAGGCTTAAACTTTTTGTCCAAGCCTCCTACCATTTTTTAGGCCGATGCGGCTTCTCCGAAGCAAGAGGCTTAAACTTTTTGTCCAAGCCTCCTACCTGGCTGAGAAAAATTCATAGGCCGATGCGGCTTCTCCGAAGCAAGAGGCTTAAACTTTTTGTCCAAGCCTCCTACCAGGCTGAGAAAATTTCATAGGCCGATGCGGCTTCTCCGAAGCAAGAGGCTTAAACTTTTTGTCCAAGCCTCCTACCATTTTTTAGGCCGATGCGGCTCCTCCGAAGCAAGAGGCTTAAACTTTTTGTCCAAGCCTCCTACCAGGCTGAGAAAATTTCATAGGCCGATGCGGCTTCTCCGAAGCAAGAGGCTTAAAATTTTTGTCCAAGCCTCCTACCAGGCTGAGAAAATTTCATAGGCCGATGCGGCTTCTCCGAAGCAAGAGGCTTAAACTTTTTGTCCAAGCCTCCTACCAGGCTGAGAAAATTTCATAGGCCGATGCGGCTTCTCCGAAGCAAGAGGCTTAAACTTTTTGTCCAAGCCTCCTACCAGGCTGAGAAAATTTCATAGGCCGATGCGGCTTCTCCGAAGCAAGAGGCTTAAACTTTTTGTCCAAGCCTCCTACCTGGCTGAGAAAAATTCATAGGCCGATGCGGCTTCTCCGAAGCAGGGGCTTAAACTTTTTGTCCAAGCCTCCTACCTGGCTGAGAAAAATTCATAGGCCGATGCGGCTTCTCCGAAGCAAGAGGCTTAAACTTTTTGTCCAAGCCTCCTACCAGGCTGAGAAAAATTCATAGGCCGATGCGGCTTCTCTGAAGCAAGAGGCTTAAACTTTTTTGTCCAAGCCTCCTACCAGGCTGAGAAAATTTCATAGGCCGATGCGGCTTCTCCGAAGCAAGAGGCTTAAAGTTTTTGTCCAAGCCTCCTACCAGGCTGAGAAAATTTCAAAGGCCGATGCGGCTTCTCCGAAGCAAGAGGCTTAAACTTTTTGTCCAAGCCTCCTACCAGGCTGAGAAAATTTCATAGGCCGATGCGGCCCCTCCGAAGCAAGAGGCTTAAACTTTTTGTCCAAGCCTCCTACCAGGCTGAGAAAAATTCATAGGCCGATGCGGCTTCTCCGAAGCAAGAGGCTTAAACTTTTTGTCCAAGCCTCCTACCTGGCTGAGAAAAATTCATAGGCCGATGCGGCTTCTCCGAAGCAGGGGCTTAATCTTTTTGTCCAAGCCTCCTTCCTGGCTGAGAAAAATTCATAGGCCGATGCGGCTTCTCCGAAGCAAGAGGCTTAAACTTTTTGTCCAAGCCTCCTACCAGGCTGAGAAAAATTCATAGGCCGATGCGGCTTCTCTGAAGCAAGAGGCTTAAACTTTTTTGTCCAAGCCTCCTACCAGGCTGAGAAAATTTCATAGGCCGATGCGGCTTCTCCGAAGCAAGAGGCTTAAATTTTTTGTCCAAGCCTCCTACCAGGCTGAGAAAATTTCAAAGGCCGATGCGGCTTCTCCGAAGCAAGAGGCTTAAACTTTTTGTCCAAGCCTCCTACCAGGCTGAGAAAAATTCATAGGCCGATGCGGCTTCTCCGAAGCAAGAGGCTTAAACTTTTTGTCCAAGCCTCCTACCAGGCTGAGAAAATTTCATAGGCCGATGCGGCTCCTCCGAAGCAAGAGGCTTAAACTTTTTGTCCAAGCCTCCTACCAGGCTGAGAAAATTTCATAGGCCGATGCGGCTTCTCCGAAGCAAGAGGCTTAAACTTTTTGTCCAAGCCTCCTACCAGGCTGAGAAAATTTCATAGGCCGATGCGGCTTCTCCGAAGCAAGAGGCTTAAACTTTTTGTCCAAGCCTCCTACCAGGCTGAGAAAATTTCATAGGCCGATGCGGCTTCTCCGAAGCAAGAGGCTTAAACTTTTTGTCCAAGCCTCCTACCAGGCTGAGAAAATTTCATAGGCCGATGCGGCCCCTCCGAAGCAAGAGGCTTAAACTTTTTGTCCAAGCCTCCTACCAGGCTGAGAAAAATTCATAGGCCGATGCGGCTTCTCCGAAGCAAGAGGCTTAAACTTTTTGTCCAAGCCTCCTACCTGGCTGAGAAAAATTCATAGGCCGATGCGGCTTCTCCGAAGCAGGGGCTTAAACTTTTTGTCCAAGCCTCCTACCAGGCTGAGAAAAATTCATAGGCCGATGCGGCTTCTCCGAAGCAGGGGCTTAAACTTTTTGTCCAAGCCTCCTACCAGGCTGAGAAAAATTCATAGGCCGATGCGGCTTCTCCGAAGCGAGAGGCTTAAACTTTTTGTCCAAGCCTCCTACCAGGCTGAGAAAAATTCATAGGCCGATGCGGCTTCTCCGAAGCAAGAGGCTTAAACTTTTTGTCCAAGCCTCCTACCTGGCGGAGAAAAATTCATAGGCCGATGCGGCTTCTCCGAAGCAAGAGGCTTAAACTTTTTGTCCAAGCCTCCTACCAGGCTGAGAAAATTTCATAGGCCGATGCGGCTTCTCCGAAGCAAGAGGCTGAAACTTTTTGTCCAAGCCTCCTACCTGGCTGAGAAAATTTCATAGGCCGATGCGGCTTCTCCGAAGCAAGAGGCTTAAACTTTTTGTCCAAGCCTCCTACCAGGCTGAGAAAATTTCATACGCCGATGCGGCTTCTCCGAAGCAAGAGGCTTAAAACTTTTGTCCAAGCCTCCTACCAGGCTGAGAAAATTTCATAGGCCGATGCGGCTTCTCCGAAGCAAGAGGCTTAAACTTTTTGTCCAAGCCTCCTACCAGGCTGAGAAAATTTCATAGGCCGATGCGGCTTCTCCGAAGCAAGAGGCTTAAACTTTTTGTCCAAGCCTCCTACCAGGCTGAGAAAATTTCATAGGCCGATGCGGCTCCTCGGAAGCAAGAGGCTTAAACTTTTTGTCCAAGCCTCCTACCAGGCTGAGAAAATTTCATAGGCCGATGCGGCTTCTCCGAAGCAAGAGGCTTAAAATTTTTGTCCAAGCCTCCTACCAGGCTGAGAAAATTTCATAGGCCGATGCGGCTTCTTCGAAGCAAGAGGCTTAAACTTTTTGTCCAAGCCTCCTACCAGGCTGAGAAAATTTCATAGGCCGATGCGGCTTCTCCGAAGCAAGAGGCTTAAACTTTTTGTCCAAGCCTCCTACCAGGCTGAGAAAATTTCATAGGCCGATGCGGCTCCTCCGAAGCAAGAGGCTTAAACTTTTTTATGTCCAAGCCTCCTACCTGGCTGAGAAAATTTCATAGGCCGATGCGGCTTCTCCGAAGCAAGAGGCTTAAACTTTTTGTCCAAGCCTCCTACCAGGCTGAGAAAATTTCATAGGCCGATGCGGCTCCTCCGAAGCAAGAGGCTTAAACTTTTTTATGTCCAAGCCTCCTACCTGGCTGAGAAAATTTCATAGGCCGATGCGGCTTCTCCGAAGCAAGAGGCTTAAATTTTTTGTCCAAGCCTCCTACCTGGCGGAGAAAAATTCATAGGCCGATGCGGCTTCTCCGAAGCAAGAGGCTTAAACTTTTTGTCCAAGCCTCCTACCAGGCTGAGAAAAAAATAGATAGGCCGATGCGGCTTCTCCGAAAAGGGGCTTAAACTTTTTGTCCAAGCCTCCTACCTGGCTGAGAAAATTTCATAGGCCGATGCGGCTTCTCCGAAGCAAGAGGCTTAAATTTTTTGTCCAAGCCTCCTACCAGGCTGAAAAAATTTCATAGGCCGATGCGCCTTCTCCGAAGCAAGAGGCTTAAACTTATTGTCCAAGCCTCCTACCAGGCTGAGAAAATTTCATAGGCCGATGCGGCTTCTCCGAAGCAAGAGGCTTAAACTTTTTGTCCAAGCCTCCTACCAGGCTGAGAAAAATTCATAGGCCGATGCGGCTTCTCCGAAGCAAGAGGCTTAAACTTTTTGTCCAAGCCTCCTACCAGGCTGAGAAAATTTCATAGGCCGACGCGGCTTCTCCGAAGCAAGAGGCTTAAACTTTTTGTCCAAGCCTCCTACCAGGCTGAGAAAATTTCATAGGCCGATGCGGCTTCTCCGAAGCAAGAGGCTTAAACTTTTTGTCCAAGCCTCCTACCTGGCTAAGAAAAAAATATATAGGCCGATGCGGCTTCTCCGAAGCAGGGGCTTAAACTTTTTGTCCAAGCCTCCTACCAGGCTGAGAAAATTTGATAGGCCTGTAAAGTTTTTGAGTTATCCTTCTTTGAGTGTTACCTGGATTTAAATCTTAGTGATTTATAAATAGAACAAAAGTAATCAAGTTTGACAAAAAGGTAATGTGAAGGTGAGAAACTAGTTATGCAGGTTAATTTAGAAACACTAGTCTTGAGATAAGGTGTTGTCAGTATAACACCTGGACATTGTTGAAGTCAGATGTTGAAAACTGACTGGAACTTGGAGTTGGAGTTTGACTATTGTCAGACCAGATATTATATCAGGAATGATCAGTTCAGGAGAATTCATTAATATTTTGTCCATGAGGACAATAAAGAACTCCCAGGTAGGTTTTGTCACACAAACACACCATGCCCTGCCCTTATGTCTTCTGTTTCAAATATTCGCACGAGATATCAAATTTTGTTTGTCATATTGTAATTATGGCGCGCACGGTTGTCAAATAATTATGTTTATTCGGGATTAAATCGGTCCGTTATTTAAAATTGTGTTTTGTTTCTTTCCCAGGGGACTTGTTGAGTTATGGAAGTATTTTTGACCATTAAAAGAAAAGAGTGATAAGTAAAATGAGACAATTTCCTATATATAAAGTTGAATCTCAGATGAGGATAAATATATACTGTGTGTATTGTTAACATTTGATAGTTAAAATGGAACAGATAGTTTTCAAGTAATAAGTATTACAACAACCTGAATGTCTGTGTGGTTAAAAAGTCCGTCAGTAAATTTGTTTCGGGACAATTACAATTTAAAAGATAGCAGAAACTTGGTTTGACAGTTTGTCCCAGAAGCTGAAATATTTAACGTTATGTATTATAATTCGGATCAAACGAGAACAACCTTTGAGATTTCTGGATTGATATAGGCTTGTGATTTATGGACTGAGATGGACTAATTTATTTATTTACTTTTAATTTTAACTTTTAGTTATGTGTATTTAGTTCCGTGTATTTGTCATTGTCTATGTGAGATAGAAGAGAGGTTGTGGAGAGTTTGTTTCATATGTGTATATTTATGTTTGTGTTTGTCTTGTGGTTGTGGTATTATTAAATGCAAATTTTATTTAGTTTTGTTTGACGCCCAATTGACAGATCTATTTGATTGTCCCCTTACTAAAAGAACCCAGAAGTGAAAATTTCACTTCTTTACAAGGCCGATGCGGCTTCTCCGAAGCAGGGGCTTAAACGTTTTGTCCAAGCCTCCTACCTGGCTGAGAAAAATCCATAGGCCGATGCGGCTTCTCCGAAGCAAGAGGCTTAAACTTTTTGTCCAAGCCTCCTACCAGGCTGAGAAAATTTCATAGGCCGATGCGGCTCCTCCGAAGCAAGAGGCTTAAACTTTTTGTCCAAGCCTCCTACCAGGCTGAGAAAAATTCATAGGCCGATGCAGCTTCTCCGAAGCAAGAGGCTTAAACTTTTTGTCCAAGCCTCCTACCTGGCGGAGAAAAATTCATAGGCCAATGCGGCTTCTCCGAAGCAAGAGGCTTAAACTTTTTGTCCAAGCCTCCTACCAGGCTGAGAAAATTTCATAGGCCGATGCGGCTTCTCCGAAGCAAGAGGCTTAAACTTTTTGTCCAAGCCTCCTACCTGGCTGAGAAAAATTCATAGGTCGATGCGGCTTCTCCGAAGCAGGGGCTTAAACTTTTTGTCCAAGCCTCCTACCAGGCTGAGAAAAATTCATAGGCCGATGCGGCTTCTCCGAAGCAAGAGGCTTAAACTTTTTGTCCAAGCCTCCTCCCAGGCTGAGAAAATTTCATAGGCCGATGCGGCTTCTCCGAAGCAAGAGGCTTAAACTTTTTTATGTCCAAGCCTCCTACCAGGCTGAGAAAAATTCATAGGCCGATGCGACTTCTCCGAAGCAAGAGGCTTAAATTTTTTGTCCAAGCCTCCTACCTGGCTGAGAAAATTTCATAGGCCGATGCGGCTCCTCCGAAGCAAGAGGCTTAAACTTTTTGTCCAAGCCTCCTACCAGGCTGAGAAAATTTCATAGGCCGATTCGGCTTCTCCGAAGCAAGAGGCTTAAACTTTTTGTCTAACCCTCCTACCAGGCTGAGAAAATTTCATAGGCCGATGCGGCTCCTCCGAAGCAAGAGGCTTAAACTTTTTGTCCAAGCCTCCTACCTGGCTGAGAAAAATTCATAGGCTGATGCGGCTTCTCCGAAGCAAGAGGCTTAAACTTTTTGTCCAAGCCTCCTACCAGGCTGAGAAAATTTCATAGGCCGATGCGGCTTCTCCGAAGCATGAGGCTTAAACTTTTTGTCCAAGCCTCCTTCCAGGCTGAGAAAATTCCATAGGCCGATGCGGCTTCTCCAAAGCAAGAGGCTTAAACTTTTTGTCCAAGCCTCCTACCAGGCTGAGAAAAATTCATAGGCCGATGCGGCTTCTCCGAAGCATGAGGCTTAAACTTTTTGTCCAAGCCTCCTACCAGGCTGAGAAAATTTCATAGGCCGATGCGGCTTCTCCGAAGCAAGAGGCTTAAACTTTTTGTCCAAGCCTCCTACCAGGCTGAGAAAATTTCATAGGCAGATGCGGATTCTCCGAAGCAAGAGGCTTAAACTTTTTGTCCAAGCCTCCTACCTGGCGGAGAAAAATTCATAGGCCGATGCGGCTTCTCCGAAGCAAGAGGCTTAAACTTTTTGTCCAAGCCTCCTACCTGGCTGAGAAAAATTCATAGGTCGATGCGGCTTCTCCGAAGCAGGGGCTTAAACTTTTTGTCCAAGCCTCCTACCAGGCTGAGAAAAATTCATAGGCCGATGCAGCTTCTCCGAAGCAAGAGGCTTAAACTTTTTGTCCAAGCCTCCTACCTGGCGGAGAAAAAATCATAGGCCGATGCGGCTTCTCCGAAGCAAGAGGCTTAAACTTTTTGTCCAAGCCTCCTACCAGGCTGAGAAAATTTCATAGGCCGATGCGGCTTCTCCGAAGCAAGAGGCTTAAACTTTTTGTCCAAGCCTCCTACCTGGCTGAGAAAAATTCATAGGTCGATGCGGCTTCTCCGAAGCAGGGGCTTAAACTTTTTGTCCAAGCCTCCTACCAGGCTGAGAAAAATTCATAGGCCGATGCGGCTTCTCCGAAGCAAGAGGCTTAAACTTTTTGTCCAAGCCTCCTCCCAGGCTGAGAAAAATTCATAGGCCGATGCGGCTTCTCCGAAGCAAGAGGCTTAAACTTTTTTATGTCCAAGCCTCCTACCAGGCTGAGAAAAATTCATAGGCCGATGCGACTTCTCCGAAGCAAGAGGCTTAAATTTTTTGTCCAAGCCTCCTACCAGGCTGAGAAAATTTCATAGGCCGATGCGGCTCCTCCGAAGCAAGAGGCTTAAACTTTTTGTCCAAGCCTCCTACCAGGCTGAGAAAATTTCATAGGCCGATGCGGCTTCTCCGAAGCAAGAGGCTTAAACTTTTTGTCTAAGCCTCCTACCAGGCTGAGAAAATTTCATAGGCCGATGCGGCTCCTCCGAAGCAAGAGGCTTAAACTTTTTGTCCAAGCCTCCTACCTGGCTGAGAAAAATTCATAGGCCGATGCGGCTTCTCCGAAGCAAGAGGCTTAAACTTTTTGTCCAAGCCTCCTACCAGGCTGAGAAAATTTCATAGGCCGATGCGGCTTCTCCGAAGCAAGAGGCTTAAACTTTTTGTCCAAGCCTCCTTCCAGGCTGAGAAAATTTCATAGGCCGATGCGGCTTCTCCAAAGCAAGAGGCTTAAACTTTTTGTCCAAGCCTCCTACCAGGCTGAGAAAAATTCATAGGCCGATGCGGCTTCTCCGAAGCATGAGGCTTAAACTTTTTGTCCAAGCCTCCTACCAGGCTGAGAAAATTTCATAGGCCGATGCGGCTTCTCCGAAGGAAGAGGCTTAAACTTTTTGTCCAAGCCTCCTACCAGGCTGAGAAAATTTCAACCGCCGATGCGGATTCTCCGAAGCAAGAGGCTTAAACTTTTTGTCCAAGCCTCCTACCTGGCGGAGAAAAATTCATAGGCCGATGCGGCTTCTCCGAAGCAAGAGGCTTAAACTTTTTGTCCAAGCCTCCTACCTGGCTGAGAAAAATTCATAGGTCGATGCGGCTTCTCCGAAGCAGGGGCTTAAACTTTTTGTCCAAGCCTCCTACCAGGCTGAGAAAAATTCATAGGCCGATGCAGCTTCTCCGAAGCAAGAGGCTTAAACTTTTTGTCCAAGCCTCCTACCTGGCGGAGAAAAAATCATAGGCCGATGCGGCTTCTCCGAAGCAAGAGGCTTAAACTTTTTGTCCAAGCCTCCTACCAGGCTGAGAAAATTTCATAGGCCGATGCGGCTTCTCCGAAGCAAGAGGCTTAAACTTTTTGTCCAAGCCTCCTACCTGGCTGAGAAAAATTCATAGGTCGATGCGGCTTCTCCGAAGCAGGGGCTTAAACTTTTTGTCCAAGCCTCCTACCAGGCTGAGAAAAATTCATAGGCCGATGCGGCTTCTCCGAAGCAAGAGGCTTAAACTTTTTGTCCAAGCCTCCTCCCAGGCTGAGAAAAATTCATAGGCCGATGCGGCTTCTCCGAAGCAAGAGGCTTAAACTTTTTTATGTCCAAGCCTCCTACCAGGCTGAGAAAAATTCATAGGCCGATGCGACTTCTCCGAAGCAAGAGGCTTAAATTTTTTGTCCAAGCCTCCTACCTGGCTGAGAAAATTTCATAGGCCGATGCGGCTCCTCCGAAGCAAGAGGCTTAAACTTTTTGTCCAAGCCTCCTACCAGGCTGAGAAAATTTCATAGGCCGATGCGGCTTCTCCGAAGCAAGAGGCTTAAACTTTTTGTCTAAGCCTCCTACCAGGCTGAGAAAATTTCATAGGCCGATGCGCCTCCTCCGAAGCAAGAGGCTTAAACTTTTTGTCCAAGCCTCCTACCTGGCTGAGAAAAATTCATAGGCCTATGCGGCTTCTCCGAAGCAAGAGGCTTAAACTTTTTGTCCAAGCCTCCTACCAGGCTGAGAAAATTTCATAGGCCGATGCGGCTTCTCCGAAGCAAGAGGCTTAAACTTTTTGTCCAAGCCTCCTACCAGGCTGAGAAAATTTCATAGGCCGATGCGGCTTTTCCAAAGCAAGAGGCTTAAACTTTTTGTCGAAGCCTCCTACCAGGCTGAGAAAAATTCATAGGCCGATGCGGCTTCTCCGAAGCATGAGGCTTAAACTTTTTGTCCAAGCCTCCTACCAGGCTGAGAAAAATTCATAGGCCGATGCGGCTTCTCCGAAGCAAGAGGCTTAAACATTTTGTCCAAGCCTCCTACCAGGCTGAGAAAATTTCATAGGCCGATGCGGCTTCTCCGAAGCAAGAGGCTTAAACTTTTTGTCCAAGCCTCCAACCTGGCTGAGAAAAATTCATAGGCCGATGCGGCTTCTCCGAAGCAAGAGGCTTAAACTTTTTGTCCAAGCCTCCTACCAGGCTGAGAAAATTTCATAGGCCGATGCGGCTTCTCCGAAGCAAGAGGCTTAAACTTTTTGTCCAAGCCTCCTACCAGGCTGAGAAAATTTCAAACGCCGATGCGGATTCTCCGAAGCAAGAGGCTTAAACTTTTTGTCCAAGCCTCCTACCTGGCGGAGAAAAATTCATAGGCCGATGCGGCTTCTCCGAAGCAAGAGGCTTAAATTTTTTGTCCAAGCCTCCTACCAGGCTGAGAAAATTTCATAGGCCGATGCGGCTCCTCCGAAGCAAGAGGCTTAAACTTTTTGTCCAAGCCTCCTACCAGGCTGAGAAAATTTCATAGGCCGATGCGGCTCCTCGGAAGCAAGAGGCTTAAACTTTTTGTCCAAGCCTCCTACCAGGCTGAGAAAATTTCATAGGCCGATGCGGCTTCTCCGAAGCAAGAGGCTTAAACTTTTTGTCCAAGCCTCCTACAAGGCTGAGAAAATTTCATAGGCCGATGCGGCTTCTCCGAAGCAAGAGGCTTAAACTTTTTGTCCAAGCCTCCTACCAGGCTGAGAAAAATTCATAGGCCGATGCGGCTTCTCCGAAGCAAGAGGCTTAAACTTTTTGTCCAAGCCTCCAACCTGGCTGAGAAAAATTCATAGGCCGATGCGGCTTCTCCGAAGCAAGAGGCTTAAACTTTTTGTCCAAGCCTCCTACCAGGCTGAGAAAATTTCATAGGCCGATGTGTCTTCTCCGAAGCAAGAGGCTTAAACTTTTTGTCCAAGCCTCCTACCAGGCTGAGAAAATTTCATAGGCCGATGCGGCTTCTCCGAAGCAAGAGGCTTAAACTTTTTGTCCAAGCCTCCTACCAGGCTGAGAAAATTTCATAGGCCGATGCGGCTTCTCCGAAGCAAGAGGCTTAAACTTTTTGTCCAAGCCTCCTACCAGGCTGAGAAAATTTCATAGGCCGATGCGGCTTCTCCGAAGCATGAGGCTTAAACTTTTTGTCCAAGCCTCCTACCAGGCTGAGAAAATTTCATAGGCCGATGCGGCTTCTCCGAAGGAAGAGGCTTAAACTTTTTGTCCAAGCCTCCTACCAGGCTGAGAAAATTTCAACCGCCGATGCGGCTTCTCCGAAGCAAGAGGCTTAAACTTTTTGTCCAAGCCTCCTACCTGGCGGAGAAAAATTCATAGGCCGATGCGGCTTCTCCGAAGCAAGAGGCTTAAACTTTTTGTCCAAGCCTCCTACCTGGCTGAGAAAAATTCATAGGTCGATGCGGCTTCTCCGAAGCAGGGGCTTAAACTTTTTGTCCAAGCCTCCTACCAGGCTGAGAAAAATTCATAGGCCGATGCAGCTTCTCCGAAGCAAGAGGCTTAAACTTTTTGTCCAAGCCTCCTACCTGGCGGAGAAAAAATCATAGGCCGATGCGGCTTCTCCGAAGCAAGAGGCTTAAACTTTTTGTCCAAGCCTCCTACCAGGCTGAGAAAATTTCATAGGCCGATGCGGCTTCTCCGAAGCAAGAGGCTTAAACTTTTTGTCCAAGCCTCCTACCTGGCTGAGAAAAATTCATAGGTCGATGCGGCTTCTCCGAAGCAGGGGCTTAAACTTTTTGTCCAAGCCTCCTACCAGGCTGAGAAAAATTCATAGGCCGATGCGGCTTCTCCGAAGCAAGAGGCTTAAACTTTTTGTCCAAGCCTCCTCCCAGGCTGAGAAAAATTCATAGGCCGATGCGGCTTCTCCGAAGCAAGAGGCTTAAACTTTTTTATGTCCAAGCCTCCTACCAGGCTGAGAAAAATTCATAGGCCGATGCGACTTCTCCGAAGCAAGAGGCTTAAATTTTTTGTCCAAGCCTCCTACCTGGCTGAGAAAATTTCATAGGCCGATGCGGCTCCTCCGAAGCAAGAGGCTTAAACTTTTTGTCCAAGCCTCCTACCAGGCTGAGAAAATTTCATAGGCCGATGCGGCTTCTCCGAAGCAAGAGGCTTAAACTTTTTGTCTAAGCCTCCTACCAGGCTGAGAAAATTTCATAGGCCGATGCGCCTCCTCCGAAGCAAGAGGCTTAAACTTTTTGTCCAAGCCTCCTACCTGGCTGAGAAAAATTCATAGGCCTATGCGGCTTCTCCGAAGCAAGAGGCTTAAACTTTTTGTCCAAGCCTCCTACCAGGCTGAGAAAATTTCATAGGCCGATGCGGCTTCTCCGAAGCAAGAGGCTTAAACTTTTTGTCCAAGCCTCCTACCAGGCTGAGAAAATTTCATAGGCCGATGCGGCTTCTCCAAAGCAAGAGGCTTAAACTTTTTGTCGAAGCCTCCTACCAGGCTGAGAAAAATTCATAGGCCGATGCGGCTTCTCCGAAGCATGAGGCTTAAACTTTTTGTCCAAGCCTCCTACCAGGCTGAGAAAAATTCATAGGCCGATGCGGCTTCTCCGAAGCAAGAGGCTTAAACATTTTGTCCAAGCCTCCTACCAGGCTGAGAAAATTTCATAGGCCGATGCGGCTTCTCCGAAGCAAGAGGCTTAAACTTTTTGTCCAAGCCTCCAACCTGGCTGAGAAAAATTCATAGGCCGATGCGGCTTCTCCGAAGCAAGAGGCTTAAACTTTTTGTCCAAGCCTCCTACCAGGCTGAGAAAATTTCATAGGCCGATGCGGCTTCTCCGAAGCAAGAGGCTTAAACTTTTTGTCCAAGCCTCCTACCAGGCTGAGAAAATTTCAAACGCCGATGCGGATTCTCCGAAGCAAGAGGCTTAAACTTTTTGTCCAAGCCTCCTACCTGGCGGAGAAAAATTCATAGGCCGATGCGGCTTCTCCGAAGCAAGAGGCTTAAATTTTTTGTCCAAGCCTCCTACCAGGCTGAGAAAATTTCATAGGCCGATGCGGCTCCTCCGAAGCAAGAGGCTTAAACTTTTTGTCCAAGCCTCCTACCAGGCTGAGAAAATTTCATAGGCCGATGCGGCTCCTCGGAAGCAAGAGGCTTAAACTTTTTGTCCAAGCCTCCTACCAGGCTGAGAAAATTTCATAGGCCGATGCGGCTTCTCCGAAGCAAGAGGCTTAGACTTTTTGTCCAAGCCTCCTACAAGGCTGAGAAAATTTCATAGGCCGATGCGGCTTCTCCGAAGCAAGAGGCTTAAACTTTTTGTCCAAGCCTCCTACCAGGCTGAGAAAAATTCATAGGCCGATGCGGCTTCTCCGAAGCAAGAGGCTTAAACTTTTTGTCCAAGCCTCCAACCTGGCTGAGAAAAATTCATAGGCCGATGCGGCTTCTCCGAAGCAAGAGGCTTAAACTTTTTGTCCAAGCCTCCTACCAGGCTGAGAAAATTTCATAGGCCGATGCGGCTCCTCCGAAGCAAGAGGCTTAAACTTTTTGTCCAAGCCTCCTACCAGGCTGAGAAAATTTCATAGGCCGATGTGTCTTCTCCGAAGCAAGAGGCTTAAACTTTTTGTCCAAGCCTCCTACCAGGCTGAGAAAATTTCATAGGCCGATGCGGCTTCTCCGAAGCAAGAGGCTTAAACTTTTTGTCCAAGCCTCCTACCAGGCTGAGAAAATTTCATAGGCCGATGCGGCTTCTCCGAAGCAAGAGGCTTAAACTTTTTGTCCAAGCCTCCTACCAGGCTGAGAAAATTTCATAGGCCGATGCGGCTTCTCCGAAGCAAGAGGCTTAAACTTTTTGTCCAAACCTCCTACCAGGCTGAGAAAATTTCATAGGCCGATGCGGCTCCTCCGAAGCAAGAGGCTTAAACTTTTTGTCCAAGCCTCCTACCAGGCTGAGAAAATTTCATAGGCCGATGCGGCTTCTCCGAAGCAAGAGGCTTAAACTTTTTGTCCAAGCCTCCTACCAGGCTCAGAAAAATTCATAGGCCGATGCGGCTTCTCCGAAGCAAGAGGCTTAAACTTTTTGTCCAAGCCTCCAACCTGGCTGAGAAAAATTCATAGGCCGATGCGGCTTCTCCGAAGCAAGAGGCTTAAACTTTTTGTCCAAGCCTCCTACCAGGCTGAGAAAATTTCATAGGCCGATGCGGCTCCTCCGAAGCAAGAGGCTTACACTTTTTGTCCAAGCCTCCTACCAGGCTGAGAAAATTTCATAGGCCGATGTGTCTTCTCCGAAGCAAGAGGCTTAAACTTTTTGTCCAAGCCTCCTACCAGGCTGAGAAAATTTCATAGGCCGATGCGGCTCCTCCGAAGCAAGAGGCTTAAACTTTTTGTCCAAGCCTCCTACCAGGCTGAGAAAATTTCATAGGCCGATGCGGCTTCTCCGAAGCAAGAGGCTTAAACTTTTTGTCCAAGCCTCCTACCAGGCTGAGAAAATTTCATAGGCCGATGCGGCTTCTCCGAAGCAAGAGGCTTAAACTTTTTGTCCAAGCCTCCTACAAGGCTGAGAAAATTTCATAGGCCAATGCGGCTTCTCCGAAGCAAGAGGCTTGAACTTTTTGTCCAAGCCTCCTATAGCTACCAGGCTGAGAAAATGTCATAGGCCGATGCGGCTCCTCCGAAGCAAGAGGCTTAAACTTTTTGTCCAAGCCTCCTACCAGGCTGAGAAAAATTCATAGGCCGATGCGGCTTCTCCGAAGCAAGGGGCTTAAACTTTTTGTCCAAGCCTCCTACCTGGCTGAGAAAAATTCATAGGCCGATGCGGCTTCTCCGAAGCAGGGGCTTAAACTTTTTGTCCAAGCCTCCTACCTGGCTGAAAAAAATTCATAGGCCGATGCGGCTTCTCCGAAGCAAGAGGCTTAAACTTTTTGTCCAAGCCTCCTACCAGGCTGAGAAAAATTCATAGGCCGATGCGGCTTCTCCGAAGCAAGAGGCTTAAACTTTTTTATGTCCAAGCCTCCTACCTGGCTGAGAAAATTTCTTAGGCCGATGCGGCTTCTCCGAAGCAAGAGGCTTAAATTTTTTGTCCAAGCCTCCTACCTGGCGGAGAAAAATTCATAGGCCGATGCGGGTTCTCCGAAGCAAGAGGCTTAAACTTTTTGTCCAAGCCTCCTACCAGGCTGAGAAAATTTCATAGGCCGATGCGGCTTCTCCGAAGCAAGAGGCTTAAAGTTTTTGTCCAAGCCTCCTACCAGGCTGAGAAAATTTCATAGGCCGATGCGGCTTCTCCGAAGCAAGAGGCTTAAACTTTTTGTCCAAGCCTCCTACCAGGCAGAGAAAATTTCATAGGGCGATGCGGCTTCTCCGAAACAAAAGAGGCTTAAACTTTTTGTCCAAGCCTCCTACCAGGCTGAGAAAATTTCATAGGCCGATGCGGCTTCTCCGAAGCAAGAGGCTTAAACTTTTTGTCCAAGCCTCCTACCAGGCTGAGAAAATTTCATAGGCCGATGCGGCTTCTCCGAAGCAAGAGGCTTAAACTTTTTGTCCAAGCCTCCTACCAGGCTGAGAAAATTTCATAGGCCGATGCGGCTTCTCCGAAGCAAGAGGCTTAAACTTTTTGTCCAAGCCTCCTACCAGGCTGAGAAAATTTCATAGGCCGATGCGGCTTCTCCGAAGCAAGAGGCTTAAACTTTTTGTCCAAGCCTCCTACCAGGCTGAGAAAATTTCATAGGCCGATGCGGCTTCTCCGAAGCAAGAGGCTTAAACTTTTTGTCCAAGCCTCCTACCAGGCTGAGAAAATTTCATAGGCCGATGCGGCTTCTCCGAAGCAAGAGGCTTAAACTTTTTGTCCAAGCCTCCTATAGCTACCAGGCTGAGAAAATTTCATAGGCCGATGCGGCTTCTCCGAAGCAAGAGGCTTAAACTTTTTGTCCAAGCCTCCTACCAGGCTGAGAAAATTTCATAGGCCGATGCGGCTTCTTCGAAGCAAGAGGCTTAAACTTTTTGTCCAAGCCTCCTACCAGGCTGAGAAAATTTCATAGGCCGATGCGGCTTCTCCGAAGCAAGAGGCTTAAACTTTTTGTCCAAGCCTCCTACCAGGCTGAGAAAATTTCATAGGCCGATGCGGCTTCTCCGAAGCAAGAGGCTTAAACTTTTTGTCCAAGCCTCCTACCAGGCTGAGAAAATTTCATAGGCCGATGCGGCTTCTCCGAAGCAAGAGGCTTAAACTTTTTGTCCAAGCCTCCTACCAGGGTGAGAAAATTTCATAGGCCGATGCGGCTTCTCCGAAGCAAGAGGCTTAAACTTTTTGTCCAAGCCTCCTACCAGGCTGAGAAAATTTCATAGGCCGATGCGGCTTCTCCGAAGCAAGAGGCTTGAACTTTTTGTCCAAGCCTCCTATAGCTACCAGGCTGAGAAAATTTCATAGGCCGATGCGGCTCCTCCGAAGCAAGAGGCTTAAACTTTTTGTCCAAGCCTCCTACCAGGCTGAGAAAAATTCATAGGCCGATGCGGCTTCTCCAAAGCAAGAGGCTTAAACTTTTTGTCCAAGCCTCCTACCTGGCTGAGAAAAATTCATAGGCCGATGCGGCTTCTCCGAAGCAGGGGCTTAAACTTTTTGTCCAAGCCTCCTACCTGGCTGAAAAAAATTCATAGGCCGATGCGGCTTCTCCGAAGCAAGAGGCTTAAACTTTTTGTCCAAGCCTCCTACCAGGCTGAGAAAAATTCATAGGCCGATGCGGCTTCTCCGAAGCAAGAGGCTTAAACTTTTTTATGTCCAAGCCTCCTACCTGGCTGAGAAAATTTCATAGGCCGATGCGGCTTCTCCGAAGCAAGAGGCTTAAATTTTTTGTCCAAGCCTACTACCTGGCGGAGAAAAATTCATAGGCCGATGCGGCTTCTCCGAAGCAAGAGGCTTAAACTTTTTGTCCAAGCCTCCTACCAGGCTGAGTAAATTTCATAGGCCGATGCGGCTTCTCCGAAGCAAGAGGCTTAAACTTTTTGTCCAAGCCTCCTACCAGGCTGAGAAAATTTCATAGGCCGATGCGGCTTCTCCGAAGCAAGAGGCTTAAACTTTTTGTCCAAGCCTCCTACCAGGCTGAGAAAATTTCATAGGCCGATGCGGCTTCTCCGAAACAAGAGGCTTAACCTTTTTGTCCAAGCCTCCTACCAGGCTGAGAAAATTTCATAGGCCGATGCGGCTCCTCCGAAGCAAGAGGCTTAAACTTTTTGTCCAAGCCTCCTACCAGGCTGAGAAAATTTCATAGGCCGATGCGGCTCCTCCGAAGCAAGAGGCTTAAACTTTTTGTCTAAGCCTCCTACCAGGCTGAGAAAATTTCATAGGCCGATGCGGCTTCTCCGAAGCAAGAGGCTTAAACTTTTTGTCCAAGCCTCCTACCTGGCTGAGAAAAATTCATAGGCCGATGCGGCTTCTCCGAAGCAGGGGCTTAAACTTTTTGTCCAAGCCTCCTACCTGGCTGAGAAAAATTCATAGGCCGATGCGGCTTCTCCGAAGCAAGAGGCTTAAACTTTTTGTCCAAGCCTCCTACCAGGCTGAGAAAATTTCATAGGCCGATGCGGCTTCTCCGAAGCAAGAGGCTTAAACTTTTTGTCCAAGCCTCCTACCCCGATGCGGCTTCTCCGAAGCAAGAGGCTTAAACTTTTTGTCCAAGCCTCCTACCAGGCTGAGAAAAATTCATAGGCCGATGCGGCTTCTCCGAAGCAAGAGGCTTAAATTCTTTGTCCAAGCCTCCTACCTGGCTGAGAAAAATTCATAGGCCGATGCGGCTTCTCCGAAGCAGGGGCTTAAACTTTTTGTCCAAGCCTCCTACCTGGCTGAGAAAAATTCATAGGCCGATGCGGCTTCTCCGAAGCAAGAGGCTTAAACTTTTTGTCCAAGCCTCCTACCAGGCTGAGAAAATTTCATAGGCCGATGCGGCTTCTCCGAAGCAAGAGGCTTAAACTTTTTTGTCCAAGCCTCCTTCCAGGCTGAGAAAATTTTATAGGCCGATGCGGCTTCTCCGAAGCAAGAGGCTTAAACTTTTTGTCCGAGCCTCCTACCTGGCTGAGAAAAATTCATAGGCCGATGCGGCTTCTCCGAAGCAGGAGGCTTAAACTTTTTGTCCAAGCCTCCTACCAGGCTGAGAAAAATTCATAGGCCGATGCGGCTTCTCCGAAGCAAGAGGCTTAAACTTTTTGTCCAAGCCTCCTACCTGGCGGAGAAAAATTCATAGGCCGATGCGGCTTCTCCGAAGCAAGAGGCTTAAACTTTTTGTCCAAGCCTCCTACCAGGCTGAGAAAATTTCATAGGCCGATGCGGCTCCTCCAAAGCAAGAGGCTTAAACTTTTTGTCCAAGCCTCCTACCAGGCTGAGAAAATTTCATAGGCCGATGCGGCTCCTCCGAAGCAAGAGGCTTAAACTTTTTGTCCAAGCCTCCTTCCAGGCTGAGAAAATTTCATAGGCCGATGCGGCTTCTCCGAAGCAAGAGGCTTAAACTTTTTGTCCAAGCCTCCTACCAGGCTGAGAAAATTTCATAGGCCGATGCGGCTTCTCCGAAGCAAGAGGCATAAACTTTTTGTCCAAGCCTCCTACCAGGCTGAGAAAATTTCATAGGCCGATGCGGCTTCTCCGAAGCAAGAGGCTTAAACTTTTTGTCCAAGCCTCCTACCAGGCTGAGAAAATTTCATAGGCCGATGCGGCTTCTCCGAAGCAAGAGGCTTAAACTTTTTGTCCAAGCCTCCTACCTGGCTGAGAAAAATTCATAGGCCGATGCGGCTTCTCCGAAGTAGGGGCTTAATCTTTTTGTCCAAGCCTCCTACCTGGCTGAGAAAAATTCATAGGCCGATGCGGCTTCTCCGAAGCAAGAGGCTTAAACTTTTTGTCCAAGCCTCCTACCAGGCTGAGAAAAATTCATAGGCCGATGCGGCTTCTCTGAAGCAAGAGGCTTAAACTTTTTTGTCCAAGCCTCCTACCAGGCTGAGAAAATTTCATAGGCCGATGCGGCTTCTCCGAAGCAAGAGGCTTAAATTTTTTGTCCAAGCCTCCTACCAGGCTGAGAAAATTTCAAAGGCCGATGCGGCTTCTCCGAAGCAAGAGGCTTAAACTTTTTGTCCAAGCCTCCTACCAGGCTGAGAAAATTTCATAGGCCGATGCGGCCCCTCCGAAGCAAGAGGCTTAAACTTTTTGTCCAAGCCTCCTACCAGGCTGAGAAAAATTCATAGGCCGATGCGGCTTCTCCGAAGCAAGAGGCTTAAACTTTTTGTCCAAGCCTCCTACCTGGCTGAGAAAAATTCATAGGCCGATGCGGCTTCTCCGAAGCAGGGGCTTAAACTTTTTGTCCAAGCCTCCTACCAGGCTGA
The DNA here is from genome assembly GCF_021869535.1 of Mytilus californianus. Classification (NCBI taxonomy): domain Eukaryota; kingdom Metazoa; phylum Mollusca; class Bivalvia; order Mytilida; family Mytilidae; genus Mytilus; species Mytilus californianus. The sequence goes on along the minus strand of NW_026262712.1, from coordinate 19,039,358 downwards.
GAAAAATTCATAGGCCGATGCGGCTTCTCCGAAGCGAGAGGCTTAAACTTTTTGTCCAAGCCTCCTACCAGGCTGAGAAAAATTCATAGGCCGATGCGGCTTCTCCGAAGCAAGAGGCTTAAACTTTTTGTCCAAGCCTCCTACCTGGCGGAGAAAAATTCATAGGCCGATGCGGCTTCTCCGAAGCAAGAGGCTTAAACTTTTTGTCCAAGCCTCCTACCAGGCTGAGAAAATTTCATAGGCCGATGCGGCTTCTCCGAAGGAAGAGGCTTAAACTTTTTGTCCAAGCCTCCTACCAGGCTGAGAAAATTTCAACCGCCGATGCGGATTCTCCGAAGCAAGAGGCTTAAACTTTTTGTCCAAGCCTCCTACCTGGCGGAGAAAAATTCATAGGCCGATGCGGCTTCTCCGAAGCAAGAGGCTTAAACTTTTTGTCCAAGCCTCCTACCTGGCTGAGAAAAATTCATAGGTCGATGCGGCTTCTCCGAAGCAGGGGCTTAAACTTTTTGTCCAAGCCTCCTACCAGGCTGAGAAAAATTCATAGGCCGATGCAGCTTCTCCGAAGCAAGAGGCTTAAACTTTTTGTCCAAGCCTCCTACCTGGCGGAGAAAAAATCATAGGCCGATGCGGCTTCTCCGAAGCAAGAGGCTTAAACTTTTTGTCCAAGCCTCCTACCAGGCTGAGAAAATTTCATAGGCCGATGCGGCTTCTCCGAAGCAAGAGGCTTAAACTTTTTGTCCAAGCCTCCTACCTGGCTGAGAAAAATTCATAGGTCGATGCGGCTTCTCCGAAGCAGGGGCTTAAACTTTTTGTCCAAGCCTCCTACCAGGCTGAGAAAAATTCATAGGCCGATGCGGCTTCTCCGAAGCAAGAGGCTTAAACTTTTTGTCCAAGCCTCCTCCCAGGCTGAGAAAAATTCATAGGCCGATGCGGCTTCTCCGAAGCAAGAGGCTTAAACTTTTTTATGTCCAAGCCTCCTACCAGGCTGAGAAAAATTCATAGGCCGATGCGACTTCTCCGAAGCAAGAGGCTTAAATTTTTTGTCCAAGCCTCCTACCTGGCTGAGAAAATTTCATAGGCCGATGCGGCTCCTCCGAAGCAAGAGGCTTAAACTTTTTGTCCAAGCCTCCTACCAGGCTGAGAAAATTTCATAGGCCGATGCGGCTTCTCCGAAGCAAGAGGCTTAAACTTTTTGTCTAAGCCTCCTACCAGGCTGAGAAAATTTCATAGGCCGATGCGCCTCCTCCGAAGCAAGAGGCTTAAACTTTTTGTCCAAGCCTCCTACCTGGCTGAGAAAAATTCATAGGCCTATGCGGCTTCTCCGAAGCAAGAGGCTTAAACTTTTTGTCCAAGCCTCCTACCAGGCTGAGAAAATTTCATAGGCCGATGCGGCTTCTCCGAAGCAAGAGGCTTAAACTTTTTGTCCAAGCCTCCTACCAGGCTGAGAAAATTTCATAGGCCGATGCGGCTTCTCCAAAGCAAGAGGCTTAAACTTTTTGTCGAAGCCTCCTACCAGGCTGAGAAAAATTCATAGGCCGATGCGGCTTCTCCGAAGCATGAGGCTTAAACTTTTTGTCCAAGCCTCCTACCAGGCTGAGAAAAATTCATAGGCCGATGCGGCTTCTCCGAAGCAAGAGGCTTAAACATTTTGTCCAAGCCTCCTACCAGGCTGAGAAAATTTCATAGGCCGATGCGGCTTCTCCGAAGCAAGAGGCTTAAACTTTTTGTCCAAGCCTCCAACCTGGCTGAGAAAAATTCATAGGCCGATGCGGCTTCTCCGAAGCAAGAGGCTTAAACTTTTTGTCCAAGCCTCCTACCAGGCTGAGAAAATTTCATAGGCCGATGCGGCTTCTCCGAAGCAAGAGGCTTAAACTTTTTGTCCAAGCCTCCTACCAGGCTGAGAAAATTTCAAACGCCGATGCGGATTCTCCGAAGCAAGAGGCTTAAACTTTTTGTCCAAGCCTCCTACCTGGCGGAGAAAAATTCATAGGCCGATGCGGCTTCTCCGAAGCAAGAGGCTTAAATTTTTTGTCCAAGCCTCCTACCAGGCTGAGAAAATTTCATAGGCCGATGCGGCTCCTCCGAAGCAAGAGGCTTAAACTTTTTGTCCAAGCCTCCTACCAGGCTGAGAAAATTTCATAGGCCGATGCGGCTCCTCGGAAGCAAGAGGCTTAAACTTTTTGTCCAAGCCTCCTACCAGGCTGAGAAAATTTCATAGGCCGATGCGGCTTCTCCGAAGCAAGAGGCTTAGACTTTTTGTCCAAGCCTCCTACAAGGCTGAGAAAATTTCATAGGCCGATGCGGCTTCTCCGAAGCAAGAGGCTTAAACTTTTTGTCCAAGCCTCCTACCAGGCTGAGAAAAATTCATAGGCCGATGCGGCTTCTCCGAAGCAAGAGGCTTAAACTTTTTGTCCAAGCCTCCAACCTGGCTGAGAAAAATTCATAGGCCGATGCGGCTTCTCCGAAGCAAGAGGCTTAAACTTTTTGTCCAAGCCTCCTACCAGGCTGAGAAAATTTCATAGGCCGATGCGGCTCCTCCGAAGCAAGAGGCTTAAACTTTTTGTCCAAGCCTCCTACCAGGCTGAGAAAATTTCATAGGCCGATGTGTCTTCTCCGAAGCAAGAGGCTTAAACTTTTTGTCCAAGCCTCCTACCAGGCTGAGAAAATTTCATAGGCCGATGCGGCTTCTCCGAAGCAAGAGGCTTAAACTTTTTGTCCAAGCCTCCTACCAGGCTGAGAAAATTTCATAGGCCGATGCGGCTTCTCCGAAGCAAGAGGCTTAAACTTTTTGTCCAAGCCTCCTACCAGGCTGAGAAAATTTCATAGGCCGATGCGGCTTCTCCGAAGCAAGAGGCTTAAACTTTTTGTCCAAACCTCCTACCAGGCTGAGAAAATTTCATAGGCCGATGCGGCTCCTCCGAAGCAAGAGGCTTAAACTTTTTGTCCAAGCCTCCTACCAGGCTGAGAAAATTTCATAGGCCGATGCGGCTTCTCCGAAGCAAGAGGCTTAAACTTTTTGTCCAAGCCTCCTACCAGGCTCAGAAAAATTCATAGGCCGATGCGGCTTCTCCGAAGCAAGAGGCTTAAACTTTTTGTCCAAGCCTCCAACCTGGCTGAGAAAAATTCATAGGCCGATGCGGCTTCTCCGAAGCAAGAGGCTTAAACTTTTTGTCCAAGCCTCCTACCAGGCTGAGAAAATTTCATAGGCCGATGCGGCTCCTCCGAAGCAAGAGGCTTACACTTTTTGTCCAAGCCTCCTACCAGGCTGAGAAAATTTCATAGGCCGATGTGTCTTCTCCGAAGCAAGAGGCTTAAACTTTTTGTCCAAGCCTCCTACCAGGCTGAGAAAATTTCATAGGCCGATGCGGCTCCTCCGAAGCAAGAGGCTTAAACTTTTTGTCCAAGCCTCCTACCAGGCTGAGAAAATTTCATAGGCCGATGCGGCTTCTCCGAAGCAAGAGGCTTAAACTTTTTGTCCAAGCCTCCTACCAGGCTGAGAAAATTTCATAGGCCGATGCGGCTTCTCCGAAGCAAGAGGCTTAAACTTTTTGTCCAAGCCTCCTACAAGGCTGAGAAAATTTCATAGGCCAATGCGGCTTCTCCGAAGCAAGAGGCTTGAACTTTTTGTCCAAGCCTCCTATAGCTACCAGGCTGAGAAAATGTCATAGGCCGATGCGGCTCCTCCGAAGCAAGAGGCTTAAACTTTTTGTCCAAGCCTCCTACCAGGCTGAGAAAAATTCATAGGCCGATGCGGCTTCTCCGAAGCAAGGGGCTTAAACTTTTTGTCCAAGCCTCCTACCTGGCTGAGAAAAATTCATAGGCCGATGCGGCTTCTCCGAAGCAGGGGCTTAAACTTTTTGTCCAAGCCTCCTACCTGGCTGAAAAAAATTCATAGGCCGATGCGGCTTCTCCGAAGCAAGAGGCTTAAACTTTTTGTCCAAGCCTCCTACCAGGCTGAGAAAAATTCATAGGCCGATGCGGCTTCTCCGAAGCAAGAGGCTTAAACTTTTTTATGTCCAAGCCTCCTACCTGGCTGAGAAAATTTCTTAGGCCGATGCGGCTTCTCCGAAGCAAGAGGCTTAAATTTTTTGTCCAAGCCTCCTACCTGGCGGAGAAAAATTCATAGGCCGATGCGGGTTCTCCGAAGCAAGAGGCTTAAACTTTTTGTCCAAGCCTCCTACCAGGCTGAGAAAATTTCATAGGCCGATGCGGCTTCTCCGAAGCAAGAGGCTTAAAGTTTTTGTCCAAGCCTCCTACCAGGCTGAGAAAATTTCATAGGCCGATGCGGCTTCTCCGAAGCAAGAGGCTTAAACTTTTTGTCCAAGCCTCCTACCAGGCAGAGAAAATTTCATAGGGCGATGCGGCTTCTCCGAAACAAAAGAGGCTTAAACTTTTTGTCCAAGCCTCCTACCAGGCTGAGAAAATTTCATAGGCCGATGCGGCTTCTCCGAAGCAAGAGGCTTAAACTTTTTGTCCAAGCCTCCTACCAGGCTGAGAAAATTTCATAGGCCGATGCGGCTTCTCCGAAGCAAGAGGCTTAAACTTTTTGTCCAAGCCTCCTACCAGGCTGAGAAAATTTCATAGGCCGATGCGGCTTCTCCGAAGCAAGAGGCTTAAACTTTTTGTCCAAGCCTCCTACCAGGCTGAGAAAATTTCATAGGCCGATGCGGCTTCTCCGAAGCAAGAGGCTTAAACTTTTTGTCCAAGCCTCCTACCAGGCTGAGAAAATTTCATAGGCCGATGCGGCTTCTCCGAAGCAAGAGGCTTAAACTTTTTGTCCAAGCCTCCTACCAGGCTGAGAAAATTTCATAGGCCGATGCGGCTTCTCCGAAGCAAGAGGCTTAAACTTTTTGTCCAAGCCTCCTATAGCTACCAGGCTGAGAAAATTTCATAGGCCGATGCGGCTTCTCCGAAGCAAGAGGCTTAAACTTTTTGTCCAAGCCTCCTACCAGGCTGAGAAAATTTCATAGGCCGATGCGGCTTCTTCGAAGCAAGAGGCTTAAACTTTTTGTCCAAGCCTCCTACCAGGCTGAGAAAATTTCATAGGCCGATGCGGCTTCTCCGAAGCAAGAGGCTTAAACTTTTTGTCCAAGCCTCCTACCAGGCTGAGAAAATTTCATAGGCCGATGCGGCTTCTCCGAAGCAAGAGGCTTAAACTTTTTGTCCAAGCCTCCTACCAGGCTGAGAAAATTTCATAGGCCGATGCGGCTTCTCCGAAGCAAGAGGCTTAAACTTTTTGTCCAAGCCTCCTACCAGGGTGAGAAAATTTCATAGGCCGATGCGGCTTCTCCGAAGCAAGAGGCTTAAACTTTTTGTCCAAGCCTCCTACCAGGCTGAGAAAATTTCATAGGCCGATGCGGCTTCTCCGAAGCAAGAGGCTTGAACTTTTTGTCCAAGCCTCCTATAGCTACCAGGCTGAGAAAATTTCATAGGCCGATGCGGCTCCTCCGAAGCAAGAGGCTTAAACTTTTTGTCCAAGCCTCCTACCAGGCTGAGAAAAATTCATAGGCCGATGCGGCTTCTCCAAAGCAAGAGGCTTAAACTTTTTGTCCAAGCCTCCTACCTGGCTGAGAAAAATTCATAGGCCGATGCGGCTTCTCCGAAGCAGGGGCTTAAACTTTTTGTCCAAGCCTCCTACCTGGCTGAAAAAAATTCATAGGCCGATGCGGCTTCTCCGAAGCAAGAGGCTTAAACTTTTTGTCCAAGCCTCCTACCAGGCTGAGAAAAATTCATAGGCCGATGCGGCTTCTCCGAAGCAAGAGGCTTAAACTTTTTTATGTCCAAGCCTCCTACCTGGCTGAGAAAATTTCATAGGCCGATGCGGCTTCTCCGAAGCAAGAGGCTTAAATTTTTTGTCCAAGCCTACTACCTGGCGGAGAAAAATTCATAGGCCGATGCGGCTTCTCCGAAGCAAGAGGCTTAAACTTTTTGTCCAAGCCTCCTACCAGGCTGAGTAAATTTCATAGGCCGATGCGGCTTCTCCGAAGCAAGAGGCTTAAACTTTTTGTCCAAGCCTCCTACCAGGCTGAGAAAATTTCATAGGCCGATGCGGCTTCTCCGAAGCAAGAGGCTTAAACTTTTTGTCCAAGCCTCCTACCAGGCTGAGAAAATTTCATAGGCCGATGCGGCTTCTCCGAAACAAGAGGCTTAACCTTTTTGTCCAAGCCTCCTACCAGGCTGAGAAAATTTCATAGGCCGATGCGGCTCCTCCGAAGCAAGAGGCTTAAACTTTTTGTCCAAGCCTCCTACCAGGCTGAGAAAATTTCATAGGCCGATGCGGCTCCTCCGAAGCAAGAGGCTTAAACTTTTTGTCTAAGCCTCCTACCAGGCTGAGAAAATTTCATAGGCCGATGCGGCTTCTCCGAAGCAAGAGGCTTAAACTTTTTGTCCAAGCCTCCTACCTGGCTGAGAAAAATTCATAGGCCGATGCGGCTTCTCCGAAGCAGGGGCTTAAACTTTTTGTCCAAGCCTCCTACCTGGCTGAGAAAAATTCATAGGCCGATGCGGCTTCTCCGAAGCAAGAGGCTTAAACTTTTTGTCCAAGCCTCCTACCAGGCTGAGAAAATTTCATAGGCCGATGCGGCTTCTCCGAAGCAAGAGGCTTAAACTTTTTGTCCAAGCCTCCTACCCCGATGCGGCTTCTCCGAAGCAAGAGGCTTAAACTTTTTGTCCAAGCCTCCTACCAGGCTGAGAAAAATTCATAGGCCGATGCGGCTTCTCCGAAGCAAGAGGCTTAAATTCTTTGTCCAAGCCTCCTACCTGGCTGAGAAAAATTCATAGGCCGATGCGGCTTCTCCGAAGCAGGGGCTTAAACTTTTTGTCCAAGCCTCCTACCTGGCTGAGAAAAATTCATAGGCCGATGCGGCTTCTCCGAAGCAAGAGGCTTAAACTTTTTGTCCAAGCCTCCTACCAGGCTGAGAAAATTTCATAGGCCGATGCGGCTTCTCCGAAGCAAGAGGCTTAAACTTTTTTGTCCAAGCCTCCTTCCAGGCTGAGAAAATTTTATAGGCCGATGCGGCTTCTCCGAAGCAAGAGGCTTAAACTTTTTGTCCGAGCCTCCTACCTGGCTGAGAAAAATTCATAGGCCGATGCGGCTTCTCCGAAGCAGGAGGCTTAAACTTTTTGTCCAAGCCTCCTACCAGGCTGAGAAAAATTCATAGGCCGATGCGGCTTCTCCGAAGCAAGAGGCTTAAACTTTTTGTCCAAGCCTCCTACCTGGCGGAGAAAAATTCATAGGCCGATGCGGCTTCTCCGAAGCAAGAGGCTTAAACTTTTTGTCCAAGCCTCCTACCAGGCTGAGAAAATTTCATAGGCCGATGCGGCTCCTCCAAAGCAAGAGGCTTAAACTTTTTGTCCAAGCCTCCTACCAGGCTGAGAAAATTTCATAGGCCGATGCGGCTCCTCCGAAGCAAGAGGCTTAAACTTTTTGTCCAAGCCTCCTTCCAGGCTGAGAAAATTTCATAGGCCGATGCGGCTTCTCCGAAGCAAGAGGCTTAAACTTTTTGTCCAAGCCTCCTACCAGGCTGAGAAAATTTCATAGGCCGATGCGGCTTCTCCGAAGCAAGAGGCATAAACTTTTTGTCCAAGCCTCCTACCAGGCTGAGAAAATTTCATAGGCCGATGCGGCTTCTCCGAAGCAAGAGGCTTAAACTTTTTGTCCAAGCCTCCTACCAGGCTGAGAAAATTTCATAGGCCGATGCGGCTTCTCCGAAGCAAGAGGCTTAAACTTTTTGTCCAAGCCTCCTACCTGGCTGAGAAAAATTCATAGGCCGATGCGGCTTCTCCGAAGTAGGGGCTTAATCTTTTTGTCCAAGCCTCCTACCTGGCTGAGAAAAATTCATAGGCCGATGCGGCTTCTCCGAAGCAAGAGGCTTAAACTTTTTGTCCAAGCCTCCTACCAGGCTGAGAAAAATTCATAGGCCGATGCGGCTTCTCTGAAGCAAGAGGCTTAAACTTTTTTGTCCAAGCCTCCTACCAGGCTGAGAAAATTTCATAGGCCGATGCGGCTTCTCCGAAGCAAGAGGCTTAAATTTTTTGTCCAAGCCTCCTACCAGGCTGAGAAAATTTCAAAGGCCGATGCGGCTTCTCCGAAGCAAGAGGCTTAAACTTTTTGTCCAAGCCTCCTACCAGGCTGAGAAAATTTCATAGGCCGATGCGGCCCCTCCGAAGCAAGAGGCTTAAACTTTTTGTCCAAGCCTCCTACCAGGCTGAGAAAAATTCATAGGCCGATGCGGCTTCTCCGAAGCAAGAGGCTTAAACTTTTTGTCCAAGCCTCCTACCTGGCTGAGAAAAATTCATAGGCCGATGCGGCTTCTCCGAAGCAGGGGCTTAAACTTTTTGTCCAAGCCTCCTACCAGGCTGAGAAAAATTCATAGGCCGATGCGGCTTCTCCGAAGCGAGAGGCTTAAACTTTTTGTCCAAGCCTCCTACCAGGCTGAGAAAAATTCATAGGCCGATGCGGCTTCTCCGAAGCAAGAGGCTTAAACTTTTTGTCCAAGCCTCCTACCTGGCGGAGAAAAATTCATAGGCCGATGCGGCTTCTCCGAAGCAAGAGGCTTAAACTTTTTGTCCAAGCCTCCTACCAGGCTGAGAAAATTTCATAGGCCGATGCGGCTTCTCCGAAGCAAGAGGCTGAAACTTTTTGTCCAAGCCTCCTACCTGGCTGAGAAAAATTCATAGGCCGATGCGGCTTCTCCGAAGCAAGAGGCTTAAACTTTTTGTCCAAGCCTCCTACCAGGCTGAGAAAATTTCATACGCCGATGCGGCTTCTCCGAAGCAAGAGGCTTAAAATTTTTGTCCAAGCCTCCTACCAGGCTGAGAAAATTTCAGAGGCCGATGCGGCTTCTCCGAAGCAAGAGGCTTAAACTTTTTGTCCAAGCCTCCTACCAGGCTGAGAAAATTTCATAGGCCGATGCGGCTTCTCCGAAGCAAGAGGCTTAAACTTTTTGTCCAAGCCTCCTACCAGGCTGAGAAAATTTCATAGGCCGATGCGGTTTCTCCGAAGCAAGAGGCTTAAACTTTTTGTCCAAGCCTCCTACCAGGCTGAGAAAATTTCATAGGCCGATGCGGCTTCTCCGAAGCAAGAGGCTTAAACTTTTTGTCCAAGCCTCCTACCAGGCTGAGAAAATTTCATAGGCCGATGCGGCTTCTCCGAAGCAAGAGGCTTAAACTTTTTGTCCAAGCCTCCTACCAGGCTGAGAAAATTTCATAGGCCGATGCGGCTTCTCCGAAGCAAGAGGCTTAAACTTTTTGTCCAAGCCTCCTACCAGGCTGAGAAAATTTCATAGGCCGATGCGGCTTCTCCGAAGCAAGAGGCTTAAACTTTTTTATGTCCAAGCCTCCTACCTGGCTGAGAAAATTTCATAGGCCGATGCGGCTTCTCCGAAGCAAGAGGCTTAAATTTTTTGTCCAAGCCTCCTACCAGGCTGAGAAAAATTCATAGGCCGATGCGGCTTCTCCGAAGCGAGAGGCTTAAACTTTTTGTCCAAGCCTCCTACCTGGCTGAGAAAAATTCATAGGCCGATGCGGCTTCTCCGAAGCGAGAGGCTTAAACTTTTTGTCCAAGCCTCCTACCAGGCTGAGAAAATTTCATAGGCCGATGCGGCTTCTCCGAAGCAAGAGGCTTAAACTTTTTTATGTCCAAGCCTCCTACCTGGCTGAGAAAATTTCATAGGCCGATGCGGCTTCTCCGAAGCAAGAGGCTTAAATTTTTTGTCCAAGCCTCCTACCAGGCTGAGAAAAATTCATAGGCCGATGCGGCTTCTCCGAAGCGAGAGGCTTAAACTTTTTGTCCAAGCCTCCTACCAGGCTGAGAAAAATTCATAGGCCGATGCGGCTTCTCCGAAGCAAGAGGCTTAAACTTTTTGTCCAAGCCTCCTACCTGGCGGAGAAAAATTCATAGGCCGATGCGGCTTCTCCGAAGCAAGAGGCTTAAACTTTTTGTCCAAGACTCCTACCCCGATGCGGCGTCTCCGAAGCAAGAGGCTTAAACTTTTTGTCGAAGCCTCCTACCAGGCTGAGAAAAATTCATAGGCCGATGCGGCTTCTCCGAAGCAAGAGGCTTAAATTTTTTGTCCAAGCCTCCTACCTGGCTGAGAAAAATTCATAGGCCGATGCGGCTTCTCCGAAGCAGGGGCTTAAACTTTTTGTCCAAGCCTCCTACCTGGCTGAGAAAAATTCATAGGCCGATGCGGCTTCTCCGAAGCAAGAGGCTTAAACTTTTTGTCCAAGCCTCCTACCATTTTTTAGGCCGATGCGGCTTCTCCGAAGCAAGAGGCTTAAACTTTTTGTCCAAGCCTCCTACCTGGCTGAGAAAAATTCATAGGCCGATGCGGCTTCTCCGAAGCAAGAGGCTTAAACTTTTTGTCCAAGACTCCTACCCCAATGCGGCGTCTCCGAAGCAAGAGGCTTAAACTTTTTGTCCAAGCCTCCTACCAGGCTGAGAAAAATTCATAGGCCGATGCGGCTTCTCCGAGGCAAGAGGCTTAAATTTTTTGTCCAAGCCTCCTACCTGGCTGAGAAAAATTCATAGGCCGATGCGGCTTCTCCGAAGCAGGGGCTTAAACTTTTTGTCCAAGCCTCCTACCAGGCTGAGAAAAATTCATAGGCCGATGCGGCTTCTCCGAAGCAAGAGGCTTAAACTTTTTGTCCAAGCCTCCTATCATTTTTTAGGCCGATGCGGCTTCTCCGAAGCAAGAGGCTTAAACTTTTTGTCCAAGCCTCCTACCAGGCTGAGAAAATTTCATAGGCCGATGCGGCTCCTCCGAAGCAAGAGGCTTAAACTTTTTGTCCAAGCCTCCTACCAGGCTGAGAAAAATTCATAGGCCGATGCAGCTTCTCCGAAGCAAGAGGCTTAAACTTTTTGTCCAAGCCTCCTACCTGGCGGAGAAAAATTCATAGGCCGATGCGGCTTCTCCGAAGCAAGAGGCTTAAACTTTTTGTCCAAGCCTCCTACCAGGCTGAGAAAAAATCATAGGCCGATGCGGCTTCTCCGAAGCAAGAGGCTTAAACTTTTTGTCCAAGCCTCCTACCTGGCTGAGAAAAATTCATAGGTCGATGCGGCTTCTCCGAAGCAGGGGCTTAAACTTTTTGTCCAAGCCTCCTACCAGGCTGAGAAAATTTCATAGGCCGATGCGGCTTCTCCGAAGCAAGAGGCTTAAACTTTTTGTCCAAGCCTCCAACCTGGCTGAGAAAAATTCATAGGCCGATGCGGCTTCTCCGAAGCAAGAGGCTTAAACTTTTTGTCCAAGCCTCCTACCAGGCTGAGAAAATTTCATAGGCCGATGCGGCTTCTCCGAAGCAAATGGCTTAAACTTTTTGTCCAAGCCTCCTACCTGGCTGAGAAAAATTCATAGGCCGATGCGGCTTCTCCGAAGCATGAGGCTTAAACTTTTTGTCCAAGCCTCCTACCAGGCTGAGAAAAATTCATAGCCCGATGCGGCTTCTCCGAAGCAAGAGGCTTAAACTTTTTGTCCAAGCCTCCTACCAGGCTGAGAAAATTTCATAGGCCGATGCGGCTTCTCCGAAGCAAGTGGCTTAAACTTTTTGTCCAAGCCTCCAACCTGGCTGAGAAAAAATCATAGGCCGATGCGGCTCCTCCGAAGCAAGAGGCTTAAACTTTTTGTCCAAGCCTCCTACCAGGCTGAGAAAAAATCATAGGCCGATGCGGCTTCTCCGAAGCAAGAGGCTTAAACTTTTTGTCCAAGCCTCCTACCAGGCTGAGAAAAAATCATAGGCCGATGCGGCTTCTCCGAAGCAAGAGGCTTAAACTTTTTGTCCAAGCCTCCTACCTGGCTGAGAAAAATTCATAGGCCGATGCGGCTTCTCCGAAGCAGGGGCTTAAACTTTTTGTCCAAGCCTCCTAC